>NC_081412.1:294096869-294396869 GCF_030272615.1 Cryptomeria japonica
GTTTAATTGTGTAGTTATCTTTGGATCCATTTGATTGGGTGCCTTGTTGGGTACACTAGCTCTTGATATCAGATCCATTTTCATAGGTAGCAACCTTGTAGACAAGTCCTCAAAGACAATATTTGCACAATCTTTCAATATATTTGCAACTTTTATTGGGTTTCTCATCCTCTTTAGGTTCTTCTTGAGAAAATACAATAACACACCTTGGTCTTTTTAATTTTCTTCAAAAATTGCTTTCAAGGTAGTAACACTATTCCATTACTAGCCTCTTTTGCTGCTTCTTTCATAGGCAGCAGGTCATATCTTTTGTCATATCTTTTGTCATCTTTAGACACTGCAATTGTATTCTTTCTCCCATCATGTATCATATTGCCAAGGGCTTCCTAAAAGAACATGGCAAGCATCTATTGGAATAGCATTTTTCCATATTTCATCACAATAGTCACCAATATTAAAATTGACCTTGCATTGATCAAACACCATGACTCGATGGCCCTTTTGCAGCCATGGAACCTTGTACAAGTGTGAATGTGCCACTATTTTCAATGCCAACTTTTTTGTCATCTCTGTAGACACCAAGTTGTCAGGGCTATCACTATCTATAATCAACTTGCAACATTTATCCTAGACTTACATTTAATGCTGATTATGCTCCTCCTCCACCATGGTTCAACTCCTTTCTTTTATGATTTCAGAAGTACTCTATTCAACATTAGATTCTCTCCATTTTTTGGTTCTATGGATATAATCATATCATCTCTTATTTTTTTGGCTTGAACAACATTATTTCTATTGTCCCTCCTTTTTTCTTTAGTATCTTCTAGACATTACAGGCCCAATGCCCATATGTGCCATGGCTATGGCAAGTGCCATTGAACCCTCAATCACATTCCTGTGATCCAAATCCTCTTCCTCTTGATGGTTGAAATCCTCCTCTCTATAAACTACTCACCTTCATCCTCCTTCTAGGTCCAACTACTTGCTTTCAACAACCTCTACCTTTGCCATGACTTTGTTGTTGTTCGCTAGCTAACTTATCTTCAGCCTTTAATGCATAGTGGTATGCCTCCACTGATATAAAATTAAGCACACCAATCTCATCTTGGACTATTAGTCTTAGCCCATTAGTACATCTTGAAATATTTCTTCAGTATTTTCAAAATGGCAAGCTTGAATTATCAATCTATAGAATTATTTTGCATATTTTTTCACACAACAACTTCTGATGAACATTATGAAACTTCTTAAATAACACTGTAAAATAATCAAAATGACAAATTTTGCACTTCAACTTACTTACCATTCAATCCCAATCTCTGGTTCTTTCTTTGTCTCCACAAACTCCTTGTTGTACCCATTCCCACCATAATGATGCATGACCCTTCAGTTTAGTAAGAACAATTTTTACCTACTTGAGTGGGTTCTTTAGTTTGCTCCAAATGAAATACTTTTCTACATTTGATATCGAGCCAATTCACTCTTTTGGATCCAAACTACTAACATAATTGGTTAAACCCATCCAATGCTTACTTCCCACTTCGGAATTAGCCCTGATTCAGGTTCTTCCCTTTCCTCTTGTTCATCTTCCCTTTTCATTTTATTCTGAATCGCTCACTCCTACCTACACTCTTCTTCATTAGGCAGTTTCCATGTCTTCTATTCAAATCTATAAACCTCTAATGGTCCTACCTACACTCTTCTTCATTGGGCAGTTTCCACGGCTTCTATTCAAGCCTATAAACCTCTAATGGCTTTGAATAATTCTATGTTTCGAGCAATTCTAAGGCCTCTTCAACCCCAAATAGGTACACCTCCTCCTCTAACTCTATGGGCCATTCTTCAACTCCAAGATACTTCAACGAGCTCTGATACCATTGGGTGCAGTAGCTGGAGTGAGTCAATCCGACAAACACCAAGCAACATAGCTTTAAAATAAAAATAAAAACTCAAACATGAGAAGTGAACATAGAGTTTTATAAAATCTTTAGGGTTCAAAATTTCAAATACAAAGAAAATGAGATTCAGTGTCAACACAAAAGACAGTCCAAGTCTTGTTAGACCTAAATAGAAAATGACAATAAGTCACAATGGACTCAAAACAGATCTGGAAACAAATTCCAGTTATAGCAATCTTTTTGCAAACAAGCATGAAAGCAGCTCTTCAGTTGCCTGAAGAAGATGTCCTCAGATAGGCCTATCTGAATTATATGGTTATCTTTATATAGGTCTACTTTCACCGACTCTCAACCACTTGGAAAATTCTAGAACTTGTGTGAATAATGTTTGATATACATTGGAAAACAATAGCACCACATCAGCCATCCAATTGATGATCCTCAATCCAACAAAGACAGCCCATCTTGGAATTTAATTATTAATTAACTGCATCAGCCACCTGCAAAAATTAAAAAAGTAAAACAAAACCAAACAAATTTTCTGTCTTTGATGCTAATTTCCTATGAATCTTAAGGTGCTTCTGCATCAATTGGTAGAGTAAGCAGCTGCAACAAAATACAGTATGCATTACTATTCTCATAAGGCCCTTGTAATCTGAAGCATCATTCAAATTGTAATTTATTTTAGACCAATCAACACCCGTCAATAGAAAACGTTATGTTTGCTGATTGCTAAAATATCCAGGCACATTCTTCATAATATTTATTATTTTCAATATGTGTTCAACAGAAGTTTACATTCTGATGCACTAGGTTTTCATTTAAGATGATTTTGGTAATAATGATCTTTTTAATCTGGTTTGCAATGGCAACAGTGGCTGCACAAAGTTCCAGCCTGACCTTCTCAAGTACTCATGCACAATAGACTGCAGGTTGGCTCAAATGCAATGTCTCTTTGAATTCTTATATTAGTCACGGAAACTTTCAGGCATTTGTTTATTTGATTTGTCTTCAAACGTTGTCATCAATATGTTAAGTTACAGTCTATGGTAGTCTAGATCATTTGCGTGTAAAGAATCTTCTTTACTGTTTCCAAGCATGTGTGAACTGAACTGGGTATTGAAGGCAGAGAATTTGTAAATTTCAGTATTGCTATGTGCAAATAGCTCATCTTCCATACAATATATCTTAACTTGTTCAACCTAATTTGTTGTACAAACTCCTTTAGAGAAATTATTTGTAAAGATAAATATCTGCTATAAATGAATAGTGACTGACTTCTATTTATTTATTTGTTTCTGTAGAGTGCGATTTGTGAACACAGCAATAATTTCAGCATGTAATCCAAACCTGAGTAAAAATGATTATAGAATATCAGGTACTGGATATGGAACAGAGCTGGAAATAAAACAAAAGGAAGAATCTGCCGAGAGGGCTGCCCAAAAATTAACAATTTCTGTGCTTTCATCAAGGCCAATTATTGCTTTTGCTTTTGATGACATGAAAATGCTTGTGAGAGCTCCTGTAAACGGCAATAAATAATTTTATTCTTCTAAAACTTATTGATTTGCTGTAAAGTTATAATGGAAAGGTCCAATCATTATATGTTCATTATTGGCATGTTATAATTCATATAATGTCATCTTGCTTTGTTTTCTCAAATTTAGAAACAGATTATTCTATAGATTTTGGTCCTATTTTTCATTATTTACTTGATGCTTCAATTTCTTGGAAGTATCTGATACACTGTAGAGACATGGAATTGATGTATTTGTCTTACAAACGAAGATTGATGAGCCTCAACCCAGGTATTAACGTAAAGTAATCTCCTTGGAAGTGTATTTCTAGATATTACATTTGAGCCTTGGGGTCCCATGTTTTACTAGTGTGCAGAATCTTACATTCATTAGGAGAAAACATTCCCTTACAAGCCTGAAATCTTGAAGGCATCTTTCCTTTTTGGTATTAACAAGCATCCAATTTAATAGCTTGAAGACCATACTTTACAGAGAAAAATCGAGCCAAAAAGTGATAATGGAGGAGGAATTTGTAGCATTGACCTTTTCCAGAAGGTACAAAAGGAAAGTTTTGTCTTACGAAGTTAAAGTTACAAAAATGCAGCTCCTTTCAGTGCTATCTTAAATGGAGTGTGATCTTCTGCTATTATGATATTATCCTATTTAAAAAGAGTTACACGCATAACCCTTATAATTCAAGTAAATATCAGAAAGGGACCCACACTCGCATTAATGGTTCTTAATTTATCTTGTTTGTGGCTTCAAAGGTTAGAAAAATAGGGAATCTCATCTTAGTTATGGAATGTCATTGATTCTTTAGAAAACAAACATTGAGGTTTGAAGATAAAAGTCACAAAAGTTAAAATCTCACCTCTTATATTAAAGATTGGCAGGCAAACTTATATTTTTACAAATTATTCTTCTATTTGAAATTTTGTGACATGTATTCACTTAAAAAGTCTCTATATCAAAATTATAAGCAATTTATCATGTGCAGATACTCTGCAAGTCCAGAAATAAACCAAAACACAACTGTCAAAAGAAATTTAGCTCATAGGCAATCAAGAGTATCAAATTTTTCAAAACCATAGAAGTTTATAAAGCAGCATACTCTGGCACCGAGTCTTGCCTGGAATGGGAAAAGTAGAGAACCCAATGAAGCACTACATAGGGTATCATCAATTTGCAAGGATGAGTGCTTCTTTTGCTAATAACGTTTAAGGATACAAGATCACCAAATTCACCAGATATGGACATCTTGAAGCAGCAGTAAGTGATACTTCTCTGCATTCCATGTCTATAAGACATAACATAATAAATTCAATAATTGTACTGCAGGCTCAGATGGATGATTTTTCCCATGAGGCATTTGCTGCAGCATGCCAATGTTTGTACTCACAGAAATACAAGAGAAATTATTGCAGCTCAGAACTCAAAATTCAAAATGCATTAACAAGGACAGCTATTGGTAAAGATACAGTTCATTTTGCACAATCATGGATTTCAAATTGCTGGAGAAAAGAATGGTATGATGAATGCATAGTTTGCAGGAACATGCACATTGAAAATCTTACCGACCTACAATTTAGGTATTGCTTCCCATGTGAGAAATATAACAAGGTTAATTATAACCAATAATATAAGTACATCTATACTGTCAATCCCAGATAACTAGCAGCTCAAAGCTAATTCTTTGTTGGGTAGGAGGGAGGTGGAAATCAGATCCTCACAATACTAAAAGGTTCTCTCCTTAGAAGTTTTAGATACAATTGGTTAAAGCATTCTTGAAAATATCATTATGAGCAAAATAATAGATGGTACACCCACTTTGAATATGCATCAACCAAAGCTTGAACTGCTACCAGATCTCCTTGTTTAAGAAATTTCCAATATTGATGTGCAAGTTAATAAATTGATTCCACATGTTCTACAGATAAGTAAACTGTAGAAGGAAAATCCATAGTTGCTGAACCTGAGAGTATCAAAGAAAATGTGCTTAAAAGTTTTCGTCATTCCATGGATGAAATATAGTTCTTCCTCACATGGTTACTACTTTCTAGGATAGCAAACCTGTAAATAACAAATGCCAATTGAAAATGTTGTCGTATGTATCTGCGGGAGTCTCCTTGGGGCCGATTTCACCAAATATGCAATTGGCCATCAGCCTTGCATATTTGGAGTTGGCCAATAATTAATAAAGTGTGATGCATTTGTTTGGAAAACAAATATATATTTATTAAGGGGGGCCGACTTTTGGAGAAGTCTGCCACCCTTATGAAGGTCACCGTGCTCTAATGAAGGGTGGTCTTGGTTCGAAAGGAGCTGACTCTTGATAAAGAGTCACCTTTGCTCGGGTATAAAGGGAGATCGATTCTCCCCTCCTTGGCAATCAATATACACACACAATCACAGTCCGCACATTCAAGGCAGATCGAATATCATACACAGCAGTTCAAATAATATTCACTGCAGTCCAATATTACACAGCAGATCGAATATCTCCACTAGCAATTCGTGTAACATCAAGTGTGGATTCTTTCATACATCTAGCTTCAAGGGTGAAGTGATTTTTGTAAAGACATCTTGCTATTTGATTAATATAATAAGAGACATTTGTTGTTGGGTTTTTCTCCCTCATGTTGGAGGGTTTTCCCAGGGTATATGTTGTGCAAATTTGATTGAATTGTCTTATATCTGCATTCTATTAATCTGATCATAAAATTAACATGGTATCAGAGCGGGTTTAAGAAGATCATGACCAGATTTCTCTAAAGAAATGAAGTTCTCTATTCTTCTTCTCATCCTAAGGAGTAATTCTTAGTGTCAATATGGTGAACGGACTTAAGATTGAAGATAGGCTTGAAGGTGCAACAAACTTCACTTCGTGGAAATATAGAATTCTAATTGCACTAGAAGAAAATGATCTTCTTGAGTTTGTCGAAAAAGATGATATATCTGAACCAGCCGATGAAGCTGAGAAACTTCAAATGAAGAAGAATGGCATAAAGGCCAAGAAGATGTTGATTTATTCGGCGAAGGATCATTTAGTGCCTCTTATCTCCAAGATGTCAACTGCTAGAGATATGTTCAAAACCTTGGAAGGACTTTATGAGATCAACAACACTAGTAGAGCCCTTGCTCTAAGGCAACAACTTCATCAAATCAAGATGGCGAAAGGAGAATCAATCATAACATACTTCATGAAGATTATTGAGTTAAGAGATCAACTGAGCACCATTGGAGATCAAGTTGTGGACAAAGACCTAGTCATGTTGGCATTGAATGGTCTTCCTCAATCTTGGGAACCATTTATTCAAAGTGTTAGTGGGAGATCCAAATTTCCCAAGTTTGATCGTCTTCGTGCAGATTGTATCCAAGAAGAATCTAGAATAGCTGCAAGGGGAAATGGCCGAAACTCTCACAATGAAGACAATCATGTTCTAGCCACTCAAACTACAAAGAAGAAAGGAAGAGATGAGAGAAAGGGCAACTTTAAAAGAAATAGAGATAGAAGTTCAGTTTTCACACCTAATTCTAAGAAAAAGAAAGATCTCTCCCACATCCAGTGTTTTAGATGTGACAAGTATGGCCACTATGCAAGAGATTGTTTGACAAGGCCAAAGCAACATGCTTCTATGGCAAATGTTGGTGAAGTATCTCCTCAAAAGGAATCTAGGAACAACCAAGAAGGGTTTCTATTCATTTTTGCCCTATCTAGCAATGTTCCAACCGATAGTAGCACTTGGTTGATTGATAGTGGCACTTCTCGACACATCACAGGTTATAGGGAACATCTTTCAGAATTGGTGGAAAGAAAGACCAATCTTCAAGTGATAATTGGAGATGATGCATGCTACTCGGTGAAAGGCTCTGGATCTTCCTCTCTCAACTTGGAATCTGGCATCCCTCTCCATCTAAGTGATGTTTTGTTCGTACCAGGAATCAAGAGGAACCTTGTCTCCATTTTACCTTAGAAGACAAAAATTATCAAATTGCATTTTCAAAAGGGAAAGTTCTTGCTTGGCCAAAGAACTCTACCATCAAGACAACACGTGTGATTGGGAACTGGCATGAAAGTCTATACAAGATTTCCATTCGTCTAGTTCAAGCACTCTTGCATGACTCTTCCAATTCTAGTGAGCTATGGCATAGAAGACTTGCTCATCTACACTACAAAGCCCTTCCATCATTGGAGAAAATGGTTAAAGGTGTACCTAAGCTCAGCCATGAGCATGATGGCATTTGTAAAGGTTGTGTCATGGGTAAAAATACTAAGAGTCCATTTCATAGTAGTGAAAGTAGGTCAAAAAGTATATTAGATCTTGTACATTCTGATTTATGTGGTCCTATGTCAATAACATCCCTAAGTGGATTTTTGTATTATGTAATTTTCATAGATGATTACTCTAGAAAGACTTGGATTTATTTTTTGAAGTCTAAAGAGTCTGAAGAAGTCCTAGATAGATTTAAAGAGTTTAAGGCCCAAGTAGAAAACTTGTCTAGAAAGAGGATTAAAGTCTTAAGGTCTGATAATGGAGGTGAATACACTTCAAGATGCTTTCGTAATTTATGCATTGAGGCGGGAATTAAGAGGGAGCTTTGTGTTCCTTACAACCCATAGCAAAATGGGGTTGCAGAAAGAAAGAACAAATCCATAGTTGAAGCAACTAAAGCCATGATTCATGACCAAGACTTGCAAACCTTTCTTTGGGCAAAAGCTTCCAGAACAACAGTATATGTTCAGAATAGATGTCCTCATCGGATATTGCAGAATATGACTCCACAAGAAGCCTTTTCAAGGGTTAAGCCCGAAGTCAGTCATTTGAGAATCTTTGGTTGTCCAGTGTATGTCCATGTACCTAAAGATAAAAGAACCAGGTTGGAACCTTCTGACAAGAGAGGAATATTTGTGGGCTATAGTGAAACTTCAAAAGCCTACAGGATTTACTTTCCAGGACAGAAACAGATAGAGGTTAGCAAAGATGTTACATTTGAGGAAGATGTTGCATTCAGAAGATCTAAAGGTTCATGCATGGAGATAGATGATGATGACCCAGAAACTCCTCAAGACATGGATGTTGATCATACTCCTGAGATTCAGGGGGAGTCTACTGAACCAGTAGAGGCTATTGATCCAATTGAACCCTTGGAACCTACTGATGGTCCGAGAGACATTGTCATAAGCAAGAAGAGGCCTCTTTGGGCTAGGAAAACTATGCATGAGGCAGAAAAGTTTGCACCTCCTAGAGGCACATTCAGAGAAAGCAAAAGACCTCAGAAATTTTCAAGCTATGTTGCATTAATGAGTAATATCATTGAATCTGAACCTTCCAGTGTTGAGGAAGCTTCAAGTCAGCATGTATGGAGAGATGTTATGCATGAAGAATATCAATCCATTATTAAGAATGATGTTTGGAACATTGTTCCAAGACTTGAAGGAAAATCAGTTGTATCTTCCAAATGGTTCTTCAAGATCAAGCATGCAACTGATGGAAGTATTGAGAAGTACAAAGCAAGATTTGTGGCTAGAGGATTCTCTCAGAAAGAGGGAATAGATTATGAGGAGACATTTGCTCCGGTTGCTCGCTATACATCCATCAGGACTATCATTGCCATTGCAGCTGCAAAGGGATGGAAGCTACATCAGATGGACGTGAAGACAACATTCCTTAATGGTGTGATTGAAGAAGAAATTTACATTGAGTAACCCGATGGATTTGTGATTCATGGGAAGGAGTCTCATGTTTGCAGACTAAAGAAGGCTTTGTATGGCCTTAAGTAGGCTCCTCATGCTTGGTATGAGAGGATTGATCGATACTTGATGGGCTTGGAGTTCTTCAAGAATGATGCAGATCCAAATCTTTACTTCAAGGTAATTGATGGCAAGGCTCTTATACTAGTTCTTTATGTTGATGATTTATTTATTAGTGGAGAAGATCATCTCATTGACATATGTAAGAAAGAGTTAGCTTCTGAGTTTGAGATGAAGGACCTAGGTCTTATGCACTACTTTCTAGGATTGGAGGTATGGCAAAGACCCAGTGAGATTATTCTAAGTCAAGGGAAATATACATAGATATCTTGAAGAGATTTGGAATGATGGATTGCAAGTCTCTGTCTACACGTATGGAGACAAATTTGAAGAAGTTGAGTGAGTCTGCAACTAGTTCGGATTTGGTGGATCCTACCATGTACAGACAATTGATTGGTTCATTGATGTATCTATTCAATACTAGACCTGACATTTGTTATGCAGTGAGTGCTCTCAGTCAGTTTATGTGTGAACCAAGACATATTCATCTAGTTGTAGCAAAACATATATTGAGGTACTTGCGTGGCACTGTAGGATATGGGTTGAGATATACTTCCAGTGCAGATCTAAATCTGCAAGGATATTCTGATTCTAATTGGGCAGGGAGTGTTACTGATCGGAAGACCACCTCAAGTTGTTGCTTCAGTTTAGGGTCTGCTATGGTTTCTTGGTGTAGCAGGAAGCAGTCTTCAGTGGCACTAAGCACCACAGAAGCAGAGTATATTGCAGCATGTGTGGCAGCTCGAGAAGTAGTGTGGCTTCGGAAGCTCCTTGCAGGATTGTTTCGATAATCGATGGAGCCTACTGTCATTCATTGTGATAATCAGAGTTATGCGAAACTTTCTGTCAGCCCTATGTTTCATGACAGAACAAAACATGTGGAGATTAAATACCACTACATTCGAGATATGGTTCTAAGGAAAGCCATTTAGCTGAGGTACATTAGCACTCATGATCAGGCGACCGATATTCTCACCAAGCCCCTTGCCAAAGTGAAGTCTGTGCATTTTTGAGACAAGCTTGGAGTTGTGGAGAATGAAGCCCTTACTGAGAGGGAGTCTCAACATCAGTGATTTATTGAGATGTACTTTAATGCTTTCTTCTATGTGAGAGAGAAGTTTGAGGTGCAAGCCCTTCTTAAAGAATTCTTCTCTGTGAGAGAGAAGTTTGAGGTGGAAGCCCTTGTTAATGCATTCTTCTCTGTGAAAGAGAAGTTTGAGGTGAAAGCCCTTGTACCACCCTCTAGAAGTAGCCATGGTGGATGTCATGTTGAGAGACTCCATGACAACATCACTTGTGTTTATTCACCCTCTGGGAGTAGCCATGGTGAACTTCATGAGGAGATGACGACATCACGTCGAGTGACTCAGTGATGGACACCTGTGTACATATCCATATCCATACATGGGAGTAGCCATGATGGATGTCACCACGTTGAGTGCCTCTGTGATGAACTCTGTTTCACCCTCTGGGAGTAGCCATGGTGGATGTCATTCCATGACACAGATATCAGCAAGGATTCCTCCCTAGCTAAGAGGGAGTGTTGTCGTATGTATCTGCGGGAGTCTCCTTGGGGCCAATTTCACCAAATATGCAATTGGCCATCGACCTTGCATATTTGGAGTTGGCCGATAATTAATAAAGTGCGATGCATTTGTTTGGAAAACAAATATATATTTATTAAGGGGGGCTGACTTTTGGAGAAGTCGGCCACCCTTATGAAAGGTCACCGTGCTCTAATGAAGGGTGGTCTTGGTTCAAAAGGAGCCGACTCTTGATAAAGAGTCACCTTTGCTCGGATATAAAGGGAGATTGATTCTCCCCTCCTTGGCAATCAATATACACACACAATCACAGTCCGCACATTCAAGGCAGATCGAATATCATACACAGCAGTTCAAATAATATTCACTTCAGTCCAATCTTACACAGCAGATCGAATATCTCCACCAGCAGTTCATGTAACATCAAGTGTGGAGTGTTTCATACATCTAGCTTCAAGGGGTGAAACAATTTTTGTAAAGACATCTTGCTATTTGATTAATATAATAAGAGACATTTGTTGCTGGGTTTTTCTCCCTCATGATGGAGGGTTTTCCCAGGGTATATGCTGTGCAAATTTGATTGAATTGTCTTATATCTGCATTCTATTAATCTGATCATAAAATTAACAGAGAAAAGCTTTTTTAGGCAGCCAATTGGGAAAAGTTATAAATGCTTGATCATATAGATCGGTATAATAATGTTGAGATGAAGAAGTTCAAAAGAAACATCTTTCCACCTTAACCCAAAAAATAGTCAAGGCATGTCTCCATTTGTACCTCCTAAACCATAAAACTTAGAGCTGCACTTGAATCCTTACGAAGGATGTTTGACAAGGCTAAGAAAAGAGCATATATTGGGGGAAAGCCCCCAAGCAAAAGCAGGATATTCAGATAGATTTATATAACCCCATTATAACTTGTTCATGCTATGCAGATTAATCTTGGGCCATAATAATTATATTGTTGTAAAGGACTTGATGAGCTTGAATGCTTCTTGGGAGATGTTATTACTTCTTGTTTGTTAGAGCTACCTGATCTGGCACCTTGTAAAGTGTTGCAGACAATGAGTTGCAAATTTTGAGTAAGAGAAGATAGCGAAAGCAATAAAGATACCAGGGACTGCTGCTGGAGTACTGCAAAAATCTGGGTTGCAATTGAGACAAGCATAACAACCATGGGAGCCTCCTTCTGAATGGACAGTCAACCTCACTGCACTTCAATCTGAAGGAGCCTAAGGTTCTGACCATGACAGCGTGGTCTGAAACTAACTGATTGGCATATTGCATATGCAAGTAGAGCATTAATATTCTGTAAAATATAAGAAAATATGGGCAAGCAACATTTTAGAAAGAATGGTATACAGACATTGTGAGTACAAGGCAGTTACGATAGCATTCATTTTTTGTTAATTGATAATTCTTGTTTATCAATGTTAATTGATCAAAGCTAAGAGAGACACCTAACACTAAGAAGCCAAACACAATGTTGAATTTATTTAACAAAGATATGGAAATTATTATTTTCCTTTTTTTGATTTCCTGTGTTAAAGGGAGCTATGATTGTTCTCTTGTTGTTATGACTTCATCATCACAAAATAAAATTGTACTCTATTACAAGTGCTTGCTTAAAATGGTGGATGAGTTGAGGATGTAAATGAATTTCATTCTTTTGTGAGCAAAAGTAATTTTGTAATGCCTATAATTGTACGGATGGATTGAGCATGCAAATGAATTTGTTCCTTTTAGTGTACAAAGTAATTTTGTTAATGGCAGTCAATACCTCCTGGATTCTTTGTAAGAAAGGTTAACATGTGGAAGAACTCCTAATCTAGCGAAATGCCTTCTATTCCTTACTTGTAGTGGTGTGATGAGCTCACGTTCAATATCATTAAGCTCATACTCATACTGTTGCTCATCTTGAATGGTAGGATTTGTATAGGGCATTGCATGACAATCTTGTAATGCTGAAAGATCAGTATTAGCCTCCAAGCACTCATTAGGACTAAAAGAAAAATATTTTTTAAAAGCATTTGCAAGATCCATAAAAAAAGCATAAAAACCATGATGCAAATCAAACCATAATAAAGTTTCATCACTAAAGTCTCTATACATGTGTATGAGGAACACACCATCGTTGAAAGAAGTATAATATTTGAAGCAAAAAAAAAATTAAAATGTAATTATATGTACCTCCATGATGATCATTCCTATCACCACTATATCTCTCAATCCATGGATCTCTAATAACTATAAAGTATAGGATCCAAAACACCATGAGAGATAGAAGCATTTTCAATTGTTAGTTGAGAAGCACAACCACCATTTGCAACATTATGTAAAGCATTATTATCAATCCAACAATCATCATGAAGATCCTCAATAAATAAATCATCAAGAGTCAAGGTGATTATAAGTGGTGTTAGATGATGTTTTCACTAGTGCTTCAAGCTCACTTGCAATTCTGCAAACTTAATCAAAAATATGTCTAGGGGCATGTCAAGGACATACTAAATAAAGATTTGCCAACAAAATACAATCAAGTTCAGGCCAATTAACAAGAGAGGGTGTAACTCCTCTTCGAGCTCTACTAAACTTGGGATGGTGTTCCTTCAAAATTCCACAAGATAATTAAAGATGTCTATGATATGCATGTCTTTTCATTTTTTAATTGTGTTTGGAATGAAAAATGCAACTAGATTGGTGGGATTTTTTAATACTTTTGTTTCATTGTTATATATTTTGTCATCTAACCAAATTTCATTAAGAAACTTTTAGCATATAGATAATCCTTTGTCGCTAATTACGTTCTATGCCCATTCAGCATATAACCCATTCAGCATATAGATAATCCTTTGTCACTAATTATGTTCTATGCCCATTCTAACTTTGCAACCCAAGATCTATTACAAGAAAAAATGATCCAAAACCTATAGAATCCCATTATTAAGATATTTGTGTTGAAACTCTTATGGATGATGTTCTTTGTGAGAGCTTCCCAAGCTTGGTAAAGATTAACTTAACGCTTAAAGCCAGAAACATGTTTAATAAATTGTTTTGAATGTTTACATGTGAAGACCGATGCCTTGATCCAACTGACAACAAAGTTGAATCTTAAGTAAAGAGTGAATGAAACTAAAAGTTTCTTAACGAAATTTGGTTAGATGATAAAATATATAACAATGAAACAAAAGTATTAAAAATTCCCACCAATCTAGTTGCATTTTTCATTCCAAACCAGAGAAACGGGACTCGCCCGAGTACGAGTCATGCTCGGCGAGTCCGAGTACGAGTCATGCTCGGCGAGTCCTAGGGACTCGGACTCGAACTCGTCCGAAACTCGCCAAACTCGCCGAGTTGGCGAATCGCCAAACTCGGCGAGTCCTGAGCCCCAGACTCGGCTACTGGCTGGGTTAGTAAAATGACAAAAAAAAAACATTTTAAAAAGTTTTTTTTCAAAGTAATAAGTTTTTTTGGAAGGGTCAGGAGCGAAATTTGACATTTTGGTCTCTCCGTCAGGATCATTTTATGGAATATAACATTTAAGTATAAGTGACATTTCCTTATATCTTTCTTCTTTCTTATACTTCAAGTTATATTCCATATATACTGTCAAGATGTTTGAGAGTGGTTTCGGGCCTCCAGGAGTTATATTGCAAAATCTAGTTTTTGAAGGATTCTTCAGTTTTCCAAACTTGGTCAAATTTCAGGATCAGGACATTCCAGACTTAGCCAAATTTCAGGGCATTTGAAGACCAGGATGACATTCCAGACTTTATCACTCACCAACTTGACCTAGCTTGGACCTTCAAGAATGATACTCACTCACCAAGCAAGACCCAATTAGCAACAAGAGCAAAACCAGGCCCTAAGGAAGACTCTCAAAGAAACCCTAATTCAGACTTGTAATAAGTTTTTTTGGCCTCGCGGGGCGCTACCCCTCGACCCCGCCCTGTATCGCGACAGGGAGCACGCAAGGAGCGCTGCCCCTTGACCCCGCAAGGGGCGATGCCCCTTGACCCCACCTTGGGGGCACTGCCCCCAAACCCCCTTCGAAAAATATGGGGGGAAACTGCGTCGATAGAAGTAGAGAAAATTTAACCTCCGAGTCTGACACTGATTGGATCGACCAGGTAGATATAGAGGCTGAGACTGTAGCCATGGCAGAGGAGGTGCGGAGAGCACGAGCACAGACAGGAGATTCAGAGGCAAATAGTGACATGGATGTTCCTGATGTTGGTGAGCATGGCATGGTGTCACGGGGAGCGGCTATGGCAGTCAAATCATCCAGGACCTACCTTAGACGTCTTCGCAGGGGGCCGGGGCCGGAGGGTGCAGGCTCCTCTGAGCCATAGACTTGTAGTTGTATTTACCTTTGGTATTTGTATGAAACATTTGATGATGATCATATGATGACATGGATTTTTTATTCCATGAGTTTTGTAATATTGTATACATTTGACAATATTTATATATCTATGTTTGTTATTTTCTTCAGCTACAATTTGCATTTATGCTTATGTGATTGATGTATACTTGTGTATGTAATCAAATGAGCCGAGTTTGATGATGTTATTGTGTCTTTAAGGTGTATTCAATAAAGGGTGTCTGAAACAAGTTTTAAATATTTAAAAATCTCTAAATTTCTTGAGTTTTTCACTTTCCCGAGTCCAGCCGAGTCTGACGCCGAGTCCCGAGTCCGAGTCCGAGTCGGCCTTGCCGAGTCCGAGTCCCGTTTCTTTGTTCCAAACACAATTAAAAAATGAAAAGACATGCATAGCATAGACATTTTTAATTGTCCATGTGTGATCCATAAATATCCCATATATTATGTTTGAATTTTTTCTGCATCCCACTATAATTAGCGCAAAGATTAATCAAACATAATAACAAGCCAATAAATGTGGCCCTAGAAACATTGTTTGCTTCTTATATGCTACACTACTTATGGAGAAATTCTTACTACTAAGAGATCTTACTTTGATACACTTCACAAGGATTCTTAGACTCTATTGACATTAAGCTTTAAGACAAAACATGCAACTTTGACACCATCCTAGACCCAAAAACACCTAAGGAAAAGATGACAAAAAGATCCTTATCTCAACAAAATAAGCTTAATTTATAGCAAGAAGGCTAGGATCACCTCTTTGGGGATGATAAACACTTGTCATTTTTGCATAACATCTCAAGTGGTGATTATTTTCTTGTAACAAAAAATAAGTAAGATATATCAACCTTTCTTTTCCACAATATGATATCAAAAAGGTGGTATACAAGGTACATCCATCTTTTACATAGTTGCTTAATTGTATCATGGATAGTCTCTACATGATAGTAGACCTTATACATTATTGACTACCATAATTGCACATTCTTTCCAACTTGTTTATAGCCCCATAAGTCTTCTCTCACTAGTTTCAAATGAATGAAATTTTCTTTCAAAATAGTACTCTACTCCATTATCATCTCTCTTAGATCAACAATGGTAGACTTAGTTTCCTCAACCACATCATTGATAGACAACAACTCCCTTGTCAATTCCTGAAACATATGTTTTGGTTTCTTTAATGCATTTGAGGATTCAAGATCCATGTTTGATATATCATTCTTCCTTTCTAAGTTGAGATTGAACAAGTTCCTCGCAAGATCCCTTCGTAATTTAGTCATGCTGAATTTTCTTGACTTATAACTAATTAGTTGCCACGTGTAACCCATCCATTTTGATTCCCTTAAAGATTACATCTAGAATTGTCCAATTGCCAAATCCACTCCTAACATGCAACTTGTACACTATTTACACTCAACACTTGAGTCCATGGATCCAAGTTGATACACTTTGAAGAGATAAAAGAATTAAACGATAAGGGAATTCTCCTTGCCATATGTCTTACCTAGGCCTTCCCATTCTCCATCAATTGTTAAAAAGGCGTCAACTAGATTTTTGAACATTTGCCAAAGTTGCAATCCACCTAGTATCCAATAAAATTGTAGTGTCCCTTATCAATGGTGCCAATGTGCATTTGTAGTGTCATGACTTCCTCAAAAATTGTGGAAATACTTAGATGTCATCATCTTGGAGGAGAGGACCAAAGAGTATATAGACTAGGGCCTAAGATTGACTCACATAGGATTGTTCTTCTCGATTGAACAATTAGGAAACTCATTGCTACATATGTGATAGGGGTTGATTGCCTTGTTGATTGTGTTGGATGCATTGATTGCTTGCTTTGTTTTGATGAATTGAATCTAATTTAAAAATGATATAATGATGTTTTTGGATTCTCTTGGGTTAATCAAATTAAGCATATGATTTCTATTTAATTCAATGCAATTAATTAAATAGTCAAGTATTATTTAATTATGCAAGATACTAATTGATTGATTACCAAAACAAAGGAATTAATGCATGTAAAGCTTTCAATTAAATAATTGAAGTACACTAAATATTTATTTTTAATATTTTCTGCTTCCAAAGGAAATGAAATGATTAACAAATCCATACTGAAAATAACCAGCAAATTAAGTAATTAAACCAATTAGATGCACTATTTGATTTAATATAATTAATCAGCTGATCAAATTTAATTATGAAATCTATTAGGAAAGAAATCTTTAAAGAAAATAAAAGCAGTGAATTAACTTTTCTTTTCTTATTCAGAATACAATCTTTCAGCAAAAAGCATGAAGAGGCAAAAAGAAAAGAAGTTGCAAACAATTAATTTCATCTTTTCAATAAAAGTCACTAATTGCAAGTAAATGAAGATTGCCTCTTTTCTTATTTCCTCCTACTTGTATTTGTGGCAAAGAGCACGTAGAGGAAAAGGAAAGAAGTTGTTCTTTACAAGTAAAATCAGAGATTGCAAGAAAATGAAGATTACCTCTTTTCTTATTCCTTCCTAGTTGTATTTCCATCTTTTGGTGTGGACAGATTGTGTTTTATGTGAATCTTTAATCCACTAGAAGAGTTCCTAGTGCTTCTTCTAGATCTCTCCAAACAAATTAGAGGATCAAAAAGAAGCACATTTGGGAATCCTTTTAAATTTTTAAGTTTTGTAAGTGATACAAATATTTTAGAATGAACAATTGCAAGTCTCTTTGAAACTCAAAAAGTCAGATAACAAACAACAACATACAAACAACAAAAAAGAAACATTTCCTTTCAATTTTCTGAAGAAGCATTAAAGCTTTGAATGCCAACAAATAAGAGTCTTTCCAAAAGATAACCAAAAGTAAATTTAAATCTTCCCTACTCAAACTAAATGTATTCTACACCTACAACACCTCTTTCATAGATAGAACAAACAATCTAACTAACCAAATAAATGTACTTTAAAATTAAAAAAATATAAAATAAAACATGCACGCCTAAGATCAAATTTATCCAAGATATGGAATAGGTTTAATGGATGGAAACAATGTCCTTGGGAACCTAGTTGAAGCTTTGCTTCCTCTTCCTTCAACTTATGGAACTCTCCAATGATGAAAGTGTGGACAAAATTGGTTGCAATCATTGAAACAAATGCTTCCAAGGGTTGTCATGTGAAGTGCAAGGAATCAGAATAAAAGTTTGGAAGTTGTTGGTCTCAAATTCTTGGTTGTAGTTGTCGCTTGGATGTGAAAACTTGAACCCAATGATGTAAAAAGCTTGCAAAGGTTGTGCAAGAGGCTGAAATTGGAATCTTGGGAGATTGCCAGTTGGTCTCACATTTGCATGAAGCTCAAGCTCTTCAATGGACAAAATCTAGACCTGATGTAAAGAGTTTGCCAAGATCATGCCAAATGCTGAAACTAGAAGTTCGAGAGCTTGTTGTTCATTGGTTGGTGTCCAATTCACAAGAAGCTAGTGTTGTTCAATAAACAAATTTAAACCTCAATAATGAATGAAAAATAACTATCAACTGGAAAGAAATATTAGGTTTTGAGATAAAAAGAAAAATTTCTAAAGATAATTGAGTTAAGAAAAGCATCAACTTTGAGTTACAACACTAAAATTAAGGAAAAACTCACTAATGCAAAGATCATGCTTTTGGAGGCAAAAATAGTTGTTTTCCCTTTTGGTAACAACTCATTCGCCAATGCAAACTAGAGTTCATCGGAATATTTGCACTATTCACCAAGGCAAATCAATAAATTTAGGACAAACACATATCTTGAGGTAGAAACAAAGGCTTTTAATTAGAAAGAGGTTGTGGATGCTTTGCAATTGACTTTGGTTGAGCATTAATTGACATATGGGGAATTCTAAGCTAGTGACAAGGAATTTTCATCATGAAAGAATTTGACGATCAATCTTTGTAATTTCATCCCACATAGGGTTATGAGATGGATTAAAAGATTATCATTGGATTGTCATGTCTGGATGTTCATTTTTGGCACCTACATAAACTCGTCATTCCAATCATCCAACCTTTTGAGCTCACCATTCCTATCCCACAAATGAGGCAATTTTGAGTCAAACAAGCCCTACAAATTTAAGGCCTTTTTTCAAACCTTTACCTATATGTTCAACATAGGACATTGTTTCTATTATAAGGCTACACCTCTCATGCATTGTTGCAATATTAGTAACATATGGGACCTGAAGCCATCTAGTGTTAAGGTATATCTTTTTTGGTCTATTCTAGGGACCCATATGTATCTTATCCTTTGCACAATATCTTATGTTGTCCTATGCTTTTCAAACGCCTTTGGATATTCCCAAAAATTCCCATAAGAGGTCACTATATTTAGTAAGGAGATGAACCTACAGTATATCGTCTTTTCAACCAAAAATCTTATTATAGCCCTCAAACTACCAATCACTAGTTCTACTTACATCCTTCTCACTCTTGTCTTCACTCAGCAAGGTGTTAAGAACCTCACATAGAATTATAGAAATGCCCCAATATATTCATAGATAGATCAAAACCTTGAGGTGGGGCAACACCATACAATGCTCCTAAATAGATGTAGGCCCCTCCACATTATATCTTCCTTAATACTAGAAAACTTTAATGTGACCACTTTTTGGAAAGCTTATGAAGTCCTCTTTCTAAAAAATAAAAAATTGGTTAATATTAAAACCTATGTGGGGAACACAACCCTATACAATAAATTTGGCCCTCATTTGAAAAAAAAAACTAGCAACAAAATTCCTCCTAATTTGCCAAATCAAAGCTCTAATACCAAATGTTAAAAATCTCATATGAGATAATAGAAATACTCCAATATTTTTATAATAGAAATACTCCAATGTTTTAAAAATATAGATCAAATAATTGAGGTAGGGCAACACCATACAATGAATCTTATTGTAAGGAAGCCACTTCACACTATATCTTTATATAAAGATCCACACACAGACAATACACTTCACATCTCACATGAGTCTCTTGACTTCATAATCTAACACTCAACTACCTATAGCTACTACTTACCCACACATGTGGGATAAATATTTTTACTCTAATTACTTAGAGACCTGAGTTACAAAGCATATACACCCCTCCTTTATTTATCACTACCTAATATAACATACTACCATATCTTGCAATATGTTACAAGCAGCTTCTAATTCCTTCATTCTTTTCCCAATTTCTTCCTTAGCTTCAACAAATGTCTATGCAATTTGGAACATGAGGACTAGACAAAGAGCCATTTGCATAGGGGCTTGCAATTGTTCTTTTAGTTCACGTACTACTCTCAAATTGAGTAGGTCACTCCTCATGCTCATATTTTCTTCTTCAATTCTGTAATTATCCTTGGCCACTTTCTACCTTGTTTCCTAGCTAGATTGTAAAATATATATTGCCATTTGAACAATTTCAACACTCTCATAACCATGAGTTGCTTAACAAGTCCCTAAGGGATGCATTCTATCAATAGTGAAGAAGTTGAGAAATATAACTTCAGAGGTCCCAAGAACACCTGCAAGTAAAATACATGTCACAAGAGAAGAATGGAGGCAAAAAACAATAATGATTCTGAAGAAGAAGATTATCATTCAGAGAGTGAATGAAATAAAAAGTACAATACAATTCTTATAAAAGGAGAATATGCAACCCTAAAGTTGTGCAACCCTAAAGGAATAAAATGTATTTAATAATTAAAAATATTATTAAATACCTACCATATTATTAAATGCCTAAGTTTAGCTTAAGCATAGAGGATAATAGACTAATAATTAAATAAATAATTATTAGCTAATGCATGATAACTCTAACATCCCCCCTTAAGATGAACTTAGGGAGTGGCTAAAAACAACTAAGGACTAAAAATGCATGAAAGTAACAATGGGTCCCGTCAACTAGGCCTGATGAGGTACCCAAGTACAAAAGATCTCTGTAAAGCGGAGAAATAGAGAAAACCTCATGGTAAAAAACTCTACTCCAAAAAGAGATGAAGGCTAGTGAAGGACTAAAGAAGCCTCCAAAGTAGAGAAAGTTCCAGAAAACAGGAACAAAGGATGAACATGAAGAACACCACTAAAGCATGAAGCTGCAAACACTGTTGAAGAATAACTGTCGATCTGAAGAACCTCCACTGAAATAGAAGATGATCAGGTAGAGAAGATTGTAATCTGCATGAGTGCCCTCAAATAACACTACTCGAAACAAAGGCAAACAACTGAACTCGAAGCTACAAATGGCAAAAAACACCAAAGTCTGAAGACCTGATCAACCGAAGATGGAAGGTTGCCTCCAAAAAAAAGAATGAAAGAGTGTCCATATGGTAAATGATCCATCTCACCAAAATGCATAGGTAACTAGCCACTGCATCCGCCTAGTACATAGGAACAAATACTGAATACATAGCTCACTCCAACGAATCAAGGAAGCATTAGAACCAACAACCAATAGGAGAAACCCCCCCATAATGCTGAGAAGGGAGAGGTGACAGGTACACTGAAACTGAATGCCAAGAAAAACTGCATGACGAAGAACCAAGAACAGCGAGAGTGCAACATAAAGTACAAACACATATAAAGGCTAGTGTCGTGGAAGGAACACTCACTTGAAACACATCATAAGGCTAATGTCGTGGAAGGAACACTCACGTAACAAAGGTAGATGGCAAACAAAGGCAAACATCAAACCCCTGCATGACACTTTATAATGGAGTGCGAGTACAATAAGGCACATGATGTGCAAGATCCCAAGCATGCAAGGCATAGTGGCACTTTATCTCAATGCATTTGCAAAAAAAAAAAATGCTTACAAAATGATGTATACAATGCTCAAAAAAGACAAAAGGCTAGAAATACAGAAATAATAGCCAAAGATGAGTCATCCCACACAAAGAAAAAGATCCTAGGAGCTGAAAACATCCAAGATATCCACTAGAGTGCATAAATGCAAAAAGACCCATACCACTAGAAAGTGCACAAAACCAGCTTTCCAATGATATCTCGTGTGCCAAAAACGGAGTCCGAATGCTCAAGATATGCCTCCTGGAGTGCAAAAAAGAACTTTTGGCTTTGACGTAAAAAAAAGACATCAAAACAGCAAAAACAGAAGAACAAACCTCCAAATCTGAAGAGAGCTCAGAAAGAGTTTTCCGACACCTATTCGTTTTCGAAAATCCGACTTCGTTTGTCCAAGTTATGATGAAAAAACTAGCCCCCTATCAAAAGGCTTCCAAAAGAAAAGAAAAAACCCTCCTTGCTGGTGGCTGGGAGGTGGTGACTTGGCTGAGCGGCGACGGAGCGGAGCGGTGGAGGTTTCCGAGTGGCAAGGTAGGGCGACTTCTGGGCGACAGTCGGCGGTTTAAAGACTGTCGATGTTTGCACACCCCGACGGTAACCACCAAGGGCTCCTGTGACGATCTTGGAGACCGTCGGCAGCTCCAAGGCTGTCGCGGTGACTGTGTTGGCTTGGGCAAGCCGTTAAACTACCCAAAATATTTTTTATTTTTTATTTTCGAAAAAAGTGCCCAATAAGGGCAAAAATCAAAAACAATTTGTCAGAGCCAAAGTTGTCCAAATTGGACAAATTTTATATGAAAATTGGGGTTTTTGGTTGTTTTGAGCTCAACGGTGAGGTCCATTTGAGCCCAAAATGCCCAGAAACAAAGAAGCACCCCAAATCCAAAATAAAACTCTTAAAAAAAAACTTGAAACCCTGGCCTCCAAAAAATCTTCTGAAAAATTAGGAACAAGCAACAGCAAATGTAGGCTCCGATACCATGAAGAAGTTGAGAAATACAACTTCAGAGATCGCAAGAACACCTGCAAGCAAAATACCTGTCACAAGAGAAGAATGGAGGCAAAAAACAATAATGGCTCTGAAGAAGAAGATTATCATTCAGAGAGGGAATGAAATAAAAAGTACAATACAATCCTTATAAAAGGAAAATATGCAACACTAAAGTTGTGCAACCCTAAAGAAACCCTAAAGGGAATAATTATTAAATACCTACCATATTATTAAATGCCTAAGTTTAGCTTAAGCATAGAGGATAATAGACTAATAATTAAATAAATAATCATTAGCTAATGCATGATAACTCTAACAAATAGTTTGTAGTGAGAATGAGTCACTATCCATATAAGAAAAGTCTACATATTTAAGTCAAAGGCAAATCCAAAAAAGAACTGACTACTTCCATGTGTCAATGCCCTTTTCTTCCTCTTGGTGTTCAACACCATGGTTTGAACAATATCCCATCCTAGAAGCAATAAAGACCCACTAGTTCTAACCATGTGGCCCTTCCCTCCCCTAGAGTCATATTGTCAACATCATTTTTTGTTGAAAGGGAAGCCAACCTATTTTTTGGTGTGCCTTCTACTTCAAAAAAATTAATAGATTTTCCCTTAGTTGCCAACTATACTTGCTTGTCACTGCACTTCTAAACCCAAGTGAAATTCTTGGACTCATTAGATTTTACAAATGCTCATCTCTTAAGAAATCATGGCATACTTTGTCTCCAATGTCATTCATTTCTTCAATGCTTGGAGGATTCATCAATGCTGATTCCAATTTTGGAGTGACCATTTTATGCCCATTTGAGTGTTGCAGAGATTTGATAAAATTCTATTATTGTCCTTGTGATCCTACATTCTCCCTTGTCATCTAACTCATTGGATAATCTACAAGGCAATGTGATCCCTTGGTATCACTTGAGGTACACTTCTTTGAGGTGTTATTTAGTAGTTTACTATGCAATAGTTGCAAGTCTTCCTACATCTACTCTTATGTTATGTAGGTATGACTACATATATATGTGTGTGTGATCTAAAAGCCTTTGTATTATTTTAGTTTTGTTCTAGACATCAAAGAATGCCCTTGGATATTTAGGATTCATCTTTTGCCTCTTAATTTATGACAACCTAAATGTCAATCATCTCTCCTCTCATAAGGCATTTTATTTTTCATCTTTACAACTCCTAATATGTTGCTTTGATTCATCATAGTGATGTTGCAACCTTGATATACCTTAGGATCTTTTCTTAAGATCAATGAACCCCTCAAGGCATAAACTCTCCAAGTCCCATGCTTCACAGATTAGTCTTAAATGAATTTGAAGGCCCCATTGAGTGCATCTCTACCATAGAACTCGAAATCCTCAATCTTAATTATAAAGGGAACAATTCTAGCCTTGCTAGCATCTCCATAATGTAATTTTTGTGTTGACAACATTTGCTTGATTGCCTATAGTAAAGCAACTTTGGGAGGTACTACTTGAAGTAGCATGTAGGGAAACCATTAGCTCCATAGGTTCTTATTATAGTGTACCCATCATGGATGAATTGGTTTGCCCAATTGTGGTCCCATCAGCCTTAAGATTTCATCTACAATGGCCTAATGAAATTGATTGCCTTAGTGGCCATCCAAGCCTTTCCAAACCCATCAACTTCTCTAGTAGAGATGGCATAAAATAGTTCTCAAATATCTTGTATGAAGCAAAGTCATGGTAATTGTCCATATGTACTATCAACAACTACATTGGTTCGGTCTCTCCATTGGGATTCTTATGAAAGGTTGGCTTGGTTCTCAATAACTTAGATCACTCATCCACTATATAATACAAAAGGATGTCGCAAAGAACAAAGTACATCCTAAAATTCTTGGGATCTTGAACTCAACCAACTCATTATGTTGCTCTCTAGAGACGAATTCCCTAAAATCATATATATTATTGCTCTTAGAGTGTCAGTTATTGCATAGATAGGCCAACAATATCTCAATATTTTCAACCCTACCTAATCACCTAACAGAAGCATTGGTGAGTAAACAAGTATGGATAGAATTTATTGTGCCTAGTGGCTAAATCTCAACAATAGGAATAACCCTGTTTTGAAACCTCTCAACCCCAATGAGAATTATATGAAATAATAACTTTAGCTCCTAAAGCCAATCTTGTTGCTTGCATACTCTAAAGCCAAGTTCTTCAACTTTAACAATACATCAACTTCTAGCCTTAATATGAATACCTTCTTAACAGTATTCATGTCCAGTTTGAAAATCAGATGCCCCTTTCCTACCTTGACCTTTGTAGTGTTCTTATTGTAACACTTGGAAGTTCACTCCACTATTTTAGGGGCAAGTAAACAATGGAGCACAACAACTTTGCTTAGGCCCAAGGTCCATGAGTTGTGTACTAGGATACATGCCCCTCCCCTATATCATGATTTAAGGAAGAGATCCTTCTTGGAGGTTGTGATCATTATATGATCTTTAATTTTCTCTTGAATATCTTCAAAAAGATTCAGAAACATCTCTCCCTTGCTAGTAGATATCTTGTACTTTTTGGATGTCCAAGGTATAGAGCAAATTGTGTCGAGGCTTAAGGCTTGTATTGGCATATCCATTTGCATTTAGAAACAAAATAGGGTTTTATAGGGTTTACAAAAAATGACTTGAACACCACCCAACTGATTGAGAAAATTGCATATAGAAAAAAGGACTAAATTCCCAAATGTTTCCTACAAATTTGCAATGCACCATACCCTTTTCTTTTGAGATACGATTATGTCCCCTAGGTCAAGTTTAGTAATGAGATATCATAGAGAGAAACTAATAGACTTAACCAGGAAAACATGTGTTCATCAACTTGTAGGAAATTGAATTTGGCTACAAAATCTTTTGGTCTCCTTAATCATGTCTAGCTTTGATAATTTACACAAAGAAGAAAGAATAAACTCGGATATTCCTTTTAATAAATTGCACTTGGGGATTCACAAAACCTCCATATTAATTGCATTCTTTCATTAATGTATAGCTGCCCATTGTTTCATGTTCTAAATATACAAAGATTGATCACATCACTTAATGAACTCAAAAATGACCCATCGTCAACAAGTGAGATCTCTTATTTGAAAAGATCGACACCTTTGAGATATCATAAACCCTAGAGTGCTCACCATTAGGATCTATAGATTCATAGAAGCTCATCAATGAGCGTCACATAGCAATCTTCATTTACACCAATCACAACTATATCTTGCTTTCATTATTAACAATTGAGATCAACTACAAAGAAAATCAACGGCTTTGGCATATCTATAGATCAAAAGATGTGCACTCAAATAATCTATAGATCCGCCAAAACCAGTTAAAATATACCACTTGGCAAGATTTGGTGGAGCTTTATGGACCGATCTGGCCATTAGATTATCTAGAAACCTTCCTCAGGCCCACACCAAGCATCTATATATCTATAAAAGCCAATTACATTGTACTATGTTGTCTTTGATTCTTCGATTAACAAGGACCCACCACATATTGCAAATTTTACTCTTGTAGGTGCTATAGATTCCACTATAATCCAATTAAGACAAAACATGCCATCATAACAAATGTTGAAACATTCCACATCAGATGCACTTGCTCAAATAGCAGACAAATTTGGAATATCAAAAGGTGAGAGTCTACTCAAGCCAATCAACAAAAGTTCAGAAACCATTTACTAGTTAACACAAGACAAAGAATACTTAACATTTAAACATTAGGTAACCTCTTCGACCAATTAATAATTCCATGTAAACAATAAATTTAACAAGTAATAAAAATTTACAAGCCTAGAAGTTTAGAACAATAAGACCAATATACAATTTCACATAAACAAAAGATTTAACAAGTGGCAATATTAATTGTAGAATGGAGAGGAAGGCATGGTAAAAATAAATTTACAAGACTAGAACAATAAGACCCAACAACAAAACCATCATGAACCAAACTAAAAGTTTTCTTAGAACAAACCTCAACAGGTTCATAGATAATGAAATGACACTGGGATTAAATGTCCTTTTATACTTGACCTAGGTACATGATTTGAAAGTTTTGACGTGGGAATCATCACAAAAGTGCCTGTTTGATCAAGGGTTAAGTTCAATTTTTTACCAGCAATCAGTAATTTGGATCAAAGAGAACACCAAATCAATCAAATTGTGTTCTAGGACAAAGTACTTAGGATATCCCTGCCAAGTGATGTAAAATGAATACATTGTTTCACCATTACAATCTAACGAGGGTAGCTACAACTAGTAATATGTAAGACATAAACCATACTAACAATGTTATGGTATAGATTTAATTTGTTCTTTGTTTTGAATTCTTTTCAATGCAAATGCTCAAAAATATTTGTTATACATTTTACTTGAGAAAACCAAAGTCTTATAATATTTGGTCATACTTTTCGAGCATTATCTCTAAAACTCCTAAAAAATAAATTATTTTTTATTTTGTTCCTATGACATAAATATTATACATACTACACTAACAACAACCTTAGTTACCGAAAACAAGAAAAGGAAACATGATAGAAATGACATCATGGTGAAAAACAAGGTTGGATGAGATTATACTTAGGGAAAAAATGGTTTTCCCATACATAAATAGTAGAATGTCTCTACTACTACAAATAGAAATAATCATCTATTATTTCCATGCTATCAATTTGTTGATGTTGGGTAATGGGATATGTGTAGGGGATCACATGTTAATCATGTACAATAGGATCCTCAAAAGATGATGAAACATAAGAGTTTATATAAGGTCTCATAGTGGAATCATCATTGTCATCTAAACATGTCGTATCATGAGAGAACATAGATGATTCCATAAAGTATCTTAAGGAATGGACACTAGAGATTGGAAGATTAGAATCACCATGAAGAGAAATTTAGGGAAAGAAGTAAATTATTCAACAAAAGATCATGGAACCATAAACTCATATCCTATTGCAAAGTGTGAGAAAGAGTTTTGGGGACTGCAATGTGAACATTAGATGTCTAGAGATTACACTTAATCACAACAAGAGACACGTGAATGGGAAGATCATCCTTGCAGCTGAAGCTAAGGAAGAGGTGGGGGAGCTCCAATATGAATACCAAGCAACCACAAAGTACACTCAACCTCTGCAAGAAAACCAGATCCAAAATATGCAGATAAATGACAACGATGCAATCCTTCTTACACTTATATACAGCCAATGTAAAACATTGCAGATCAAAATCTGTTAAGAAATGCCAATATTCTTGAAGTGGAGGCATAGGAATCATACATTCTATAACTGAGGAGAAAGTAAGGTCCTTCTCATGTGAGCAAGTAGTAAACAAGTTGCCCCCCTCAATCTACACAAAATGAAGTCAAGTAATATTTGAAAATGATGTCCCCATGCGTAGGGTTGGTGACAAGGAGTAACAGAATTAGTCTCCTTAATTTATAAACAGAAAGATCGAGAGACGGCATATTGTGTTCTATGTCCACCCCTGCCCCCATAAGATTAGATGCATACATCATAATGGACGTGATCTGAGGAAAGGAGAGTGTAAAGTGGCCATCTATAGCAATGTGTTGGCCCTGGTGTGTAAGAGAAGCATAACATGCAACAAGAAAGAGGGGTGAGCAAAACAGACATGGGCCAAGCAAAATGCCTATATAATCAAAGTAAGAGGACAAAAGAAATATGATAAAAGGAGGGAGCACAACAATTATTGCTTCAGCAGAAGGTCAAATAAGCAATATAAGAGGAAAAAATACGATAAGAGAAGTTGGGAACAACAATTGTGGCTCCACCAAAAAATCCAAAGGCATAAACCAAAAAGAAAAAGAAGCTGTGTTTAGTTAACGTCATGTGAGTGTTTGTGAGGCATTCTATAGATTTGCATAATCCCAAGTCCATAGAGGAAAACACAAAAGGAAACATATAAATAGAAGAGAAAAGTGACAAAAAAGAAACAAATGATCACAGCCAAGTGTTTGTATAAACACACACCAGTAAAGGTGTCTTTGTGCCATCCACATACTAGCTAAGAACATAAAAATGCAAATAAGAAAAAAATGAAGTAAAAACATGTAAATAAATAGATATCAATATGAAAACCAATAAGATCTTGACAATCCTCTTCCCCTAGAAGATAATCATCATCTGAATCATCACTATGAAAATATTCATTAGTAACCATGTGAGATTGGAATGGAACCAGATTTCTATGTAAAGTGGGCCCATTTACAAGAAAGTTTGGGAGATACGGATGATATTCAATTTTGGTCTAGGCTTCCAAACTTGCTTTTGTTTAACATTGTCTTATGCCATCTTATTTGCTTGATCTTTTGCAGCATCTTAAAAGTTTTTTTTCATATATTACGCACATGTTGATGATGAGATGTTTCTATTGTATGCATTTATAAATCCATTATCTCTCATTCAACTATCACATTATCATTTAGAGAGCTTTAAATAAGCCTCTGAGATCATAGGGACACACATATGGATTTACATTTCTTCAAACTTTTTGCAAACCATTAAATTGATCTAAAAGCTTGACTAAGCCAAAAGATGGGAAGCTAATTGCATTCCTCTCCTAGCACAACAAGTTTTGCGGCTGCTTGGAAACACCACTATTTTTATATAGAAAAGGTGAACAACATTCTAAGGACCTGAAGTACAAAGATCAATGATGCATCATTATAAAAAGTGTTCATAATATAGACACACATATTGCAGCTCCATTGTAACAAGAGTGTCTTGGAAGAAGAAATCTAAGGGAAATCTAGGCAGAAAACATGATACTTGTGGAATACTTGACCGCTTGAAACAGTAGAACTGCAAACAAGGAATAAATGGACTGTTTGAGATCCACAAAATTATTGGCATTGTCATTATAATAATCAGAGTACATTGGGTATGACTTGCTAACAAGAGAAAATTACATTTAATATTTAAAGATCTCTGCACCTGCTTGAATGATACAAATAGTAGAATGCATCTACAGTTAAATCTATTGCGGAGTAAAATCATTTTTTTCATCCACAAATTCTCATACAGTAATTTGAAAATATAAGTTCATCAGACTAGTTTATATTGTATGATAGAGATTTCACAGAAATCAAGGACCAAATATTAATTTTGGTGATGAAGACTAGATATGATCAAGCGAGCAACTACAAAGTCACACAGTAGAAATTTGATATAGAGAAAGACGAGACTTCATACATATTTGGGACAAAGTGAAATCATGGCAATATTTCAGCATGATCCCACAAACTAATTTGTCTTCTTTTTTGAGAAAATATTACAACATTTCTTGATTTATCAAAATTCACATTGAATGGTAACATTTTCTTTATGGTTTCACAATCTTGCTGATTAAACTGTTGAGTTTTTTTCTAGAATACCTCATTACATTCCTGGGTTTGGCCAGATGATGATGATGATTGAAGAAGGTGAGGCCCAGCACAGAGCCACAGGTGAAGAAGAGCTTGCTCTACAGTGGGTCATTTATCTGGTACAATGTCTAAGAGAATAAGAAGAATATCTCTAAAATAATTTGTATCTTTTTCAGCAAAGCGAAAATTCTCTTGGAGCACATTGATAAATGGCCGAGATAGTAATTTCCTACTGCCTTTCAGATGACCATCTTTGTCAAAAATTTGTGGAAAGCTTGTCACCCAAAGCAATTGTATTTGGCATTGTTGTCCTCATTTTTGTTTTCAAAAATGAAGGACCATTACATGAAATTTTTGTGAAAAAATGAAAAAATGTACTCTATGGCACGCTTCTCGAGGCAGAATTTCGACTAATCCTTGAACTGGCTTAATCTTCAGTCTATCCTCGAACTACGTTTCGAATTTCGTCGCATTCTAGATTCATTTGCTATGTCTTTCCTTCAATTTCGGGTTTTTTCTCCCTGACTGCGGGTGGAGAATTTTCCTTGAACTGCAAGTTTTAATGATTTCCATTGTTTTGGTCTTTGTAGGGAAATTTTTAGCTTATTACATGTGCACTTTATTGAAAATTAAAAACTTGTAATTTGCTTTTTATTTCCCCTTTGTTGTTTTGTTGTGTTTTGGCTTTTTCAATTAAAATAGGGATTTTTTGGTTAAGTTACAAGTAAACTTGTAATTCTTTCCAAAAACCCCTACTTAATGGTTTTTACATGTAATAGGGATTTTAAACCCCTATTACATATGTGCAAGTAAATTATAACTTGTTATAGGGTTTTTATTTCCCCTTTACAAGTGATTTTAAACTTGCATCTCTCTAAAAAAATCCCGATTTTGCCTTGAAAATGAAAAAGTGACAATTTTAAACTTGCACTTTGTCTCCAAAAACCCGATTTTGCTTATAAAGTGCATTATTGACATTTTAAGCTTATAAAGTGCATTTTTGACATTTTAAACTTGCCATTTGGTCAAAAAATCCCAATTTTGCCTTGAAAATGAAAAAGTGACAATTTTAAACTTGCACTTTGTCTCAAAAAACCCGATTTGCTTATAAAGTGCATTTTTGACATTTTAAACTTGCTATTTGGTCAAAAAATCCCGTTTTTGCCCAACATGTTGAAAAAGTGAAATTTTAAACTTGTTATAGCTTCTAGAAAACCCGATTTTCATTATTTTAATGCATTTCGAACTTCTTGTTGGTTCCAAAAAACCCGAATTGCAAGGAAAAACGTTTTTTTGAGGATTTTTAGCAAAATTTTGTGGAGAATTTGTTGGAGAAGGAAGGCGTTTAGGATTCCTTCCTATTTCCATGCATTTTCAAACACCTTTCACGCCACATGGAGGTTAAGATTGCTGGTTTTTAGCTTTATAACAGCAAACACATTTTTGCCAAAAAACCACGTTTTTTTTCATTAAAGATGCCACGAATCAGCAATCTTATGAATCGTTTTGGCTTGGTATGCTAAGGCGTTGAGGTTAGAAAGAGTCTTGGTCACTTTCCATGCATTTGACACCACGTTTTTATGCAAAGGACGTTTTTCAAAAACGTGGCAAGGGTTTGGGATTGCGGTTTTTGTTTATTTATTGGATTGTTTTCTTCATTCCAAGATTGATTAATCATCTTGTTGAAGAGGCATTTTCAGATTGGAGCAAGGTAAGATTTCTTTTCTTCTTGTTTCATTTTTCTTGTTTTCAAATATGTTGGTTCTTCCCCAAAAAATCGGTTTTGTGAGAGATTTTCCCCCTTGATTAGCAATTTTAGAATTGCATTGTTCTTCCCCGTTTTCCCTCTTTACTTGTATTCGGGATTTTAAGTTGGATGAAAATAATTGTTCTTCCTTACGGATAAAAGATTTAACCATCTTTTGTTGAAATTCCAAGTTGCAAAGATGAGAAATACCCATCCTTTCAAAATCAGGTTTTTGGAACCAGATTGCATGTTGAAAGTTCTTCCCATTTTCTTGAAGATGATTTTCCCAAAATCTTTTCATATTCATTTCCATCATCCGTACATACCATTTCATCCACTCATTTCACACCTTCATTCATTTTCCCCATTTAAAGTCTATCTGCGGTCAGCCATCCAGAACCCGAAATTGGTCCAAAATGCACTCAAAAAACACTTGAAAATGAATTCTAAAGGTCCAATTACAAGTGCAAACTTGTAGTTACCCATTACACATATGAAGTTGCATGTTTGTTCCCCGCAATTGTAAGTTAATGCTCTTGTTTTCCCCACACATGTAATGCAACTTCCAAAACCCGAAATTCACTTGTGAGCCCAATTTCGCATCAATTTATCTCTTCCCTTGTCAGTCCGGTTTGCACACACGATCTACCAAATCAATGGATTAAGGCATGGGCCTTATTTTGCAAGCGAATTTCAAGAATGGAGGATGATACAAAAAAGAGATACAACAACAATTCATGGTTGAGAGCATAGAATGCTTTCAAGACAAAGATGGTCATGACATGAAAAGAGGAAGGCAACCCTTTCCCTCCTGAAAAGATAGTACTACCCCAAGCAAGAAGACAAGGATGCAAGTTCCCGTTCCAGTTCAAGATGTTTTTACCAATCTAGAATACTTCAAGTTCTAGCATCTTAAAGCGACATGAAGATCATCATAGACAAAGGATGATGCAGTTAGAGTCGTGTCTTTAGACACATGGAATAGTTTTAGTTATGCACTTGTAATTTTGTTTTGACAAGTTACATGTAAAAAAAAAATAACTTTGTAATTGCAAGCTAACTCATTACTTGCACTTTTGTAATTACATGTAAAGCAACTACAAGTTGTGTTCAATTAGGACTGTAGTTGGAAATAAGTCTTAGTTAGTTATTGAATAAGTGTCGATGGTTGAGAGAATCTCTCAAGTTAGTTGGGATCCTCCCACCTTTTTCTCATGACTCCTCTCCTATAAATACTTGAGGGGTCTATTGTAATCTTTATCTTTTGGAAAGCAAGCAAAAACTCTGCCAAATTTACAGCAAAGAAATCTTTGAGCTTTCATGTGTAAATTCAAGAATTGAAAGGAATAGAAGGAAATTGCTCAAGCTTTGGGTCTTTGTGCTACATTCTTGAGTTAGTGTTCTATATTATCTTTCTTGCAAGTGTTCCTTAAAGAGCTTAATCACATCTGATTTGCAGTCTTTGTGCTGCAAGTAGTTGAGGTTAATATAGATTAAAATAAAATATTTTGTTGAGAAAAGTTGTAAGTCTTTGTGCTTTCACTTGTTCTTAGGAGAATTTAAGAGTAGATTTTGTGAGAAATAGCTGTAAGTCTTTGAGCTTATACTACTTCCCATTCTTTTAAGTAGAAAAGAGTAAGATATTTCAGTCTTTGAGCTATTATAATTTGTTCTTTATAGCATTAATATAGAAAAGGGTAGATAGGACTTCACATAATCAAGTCTTTGAGCTTGATATTGCTGTCCCGTCCCGAAGGAAGTGATGGAAGTCTTTGCGCTTTCCGGAAACTTCATTTCCTTTCTTTCATTTCATTTCGAAAGTTGTTACTGTTGTTTATATCAAATCGCTATCCTTTTCTGTGAAGAGAAAAGGATATTGTCTTTCTTAAAGAAAGAAGAAAGATTGCTGTCCCATCCTATTTTATTTTCAAAGTTGTAGTTAGATAGGGGGAGCCTTCCCTTAATTAGGAGAGTTTTACTCACACGCTGTGGTTGAAACCACAATTTTGTATATTTCCCCAAGTGTACAAAATTTTCAACCAACAGGCATCATACCAAGAAGCTCTATCATTTAAGATTGCATGATCTTCAACCATGTCCTACCTGCGCCTATCTGAGGATTAAACAAGAAAGCACCTGTGGCAAGTTCAAAGGCAATGCAGGCAACACACCATATGTCTGCTGAAAATAGTACCACTCATGCTCAGTAAGATATTGTCCTTTCTATTCTCATCATCCGTTTCTTTTGTTTATGAAGAGCATATAACCATGGGTGGACAGGTCTAGTTGATTTGCAGCATGGGAACATGAAATCAATTTTTCTAAATTTGCTTTAATTGTGTGTTGTATTAGTGTGTTTGCCATGTAGATCTAGTTTATGAAGAGCATATAACCATGGGTGGACAGGTCTAGTTGATTTGCAGCATGGGAACATGAAATCAAATTTTCTAAATTTGCTTTAATTGTGTGTTGTATTAGTGTGTTTGCCATGTAGATCTAGTTTTCAAAATAATTAAAATTAAAGGTGTTCATAGATGTCAAGGATGCACTAGTTGGTTAAGTTTAACATCACAGTCAGAGTTAATGCTGGCACCTAAAGAACTTACAACACTGTGCAGTCAGATGTTATAACATTGACGGTTGAACAAATGAAAAATAACAATGCTTGTTAATAGTGCTCAAAAAATTTCAATGTAAAGTGGGGTGGTCCCTAGGAGCCATGTCAAGTATGATTTTATAGGTTGGACCAGTTCCTTTGGACTGCCATTGAACTCAAAAGTAGCCTTGTTAGATTACAAGGAGGATTGCTTTATCAGTCTACCTGATAATTTCTGAACTTTTAGTCTCTGGATGTCAGATAGCTAAGTTGAGTGCAATTGGACTTGTATGATCAAATTGGCTGTTTCTACATAGCATCATTCATTGGATTAATCATCCTCGTCATCTCCCCTTTCCAGACATAGGCTGGCAAAAGACCCTTAGCCTATCTTTAATCTTTCTGTACACTATTGAGGTGTTTCGTTATCATATGAGATGCTTTAAAGTAAATTATTATATATTTTTTCTCTTTACAACACCTCAATAGTGTACAGAAAGATTAAAGATAGGCTAAGGGTCTTTTGCCAGCCTATGTCTGGAAAGGGGAGATGACGAGGATGATTAATCCAATGAATGATGCTATGTAGAAACAGCCAATTTGATCATACAAGTCCAATTGCACTCAACTTAGCTATCTGACATCCAGAGACTAAAAGTTCAGAAATTATCAGGTAGACTGATAAAGCAATCCTCCTTGTAATCTAACAAGGCTACTTTTGAGTTCAATGGCAGTCCAAAGGAACTGGTCCAACCTATAAAATCATACTTGACATGGCTCCTAGGGACCACCCCACTTTACATTGAAATTTTTTGAGCACTATTAACAAGCATTGTTATTTTTCATTTGTTCAACCGTCAACGTTATAACATCTGACTGCACAGTGTTGTAAGTTCTTTAGGTGCCAGCATTAACTCTGACTGATGTTTGGTATATATTAACTTAAAAATTTTGGGCTGCTATGGCAGTGTTGGATGTATGAGCTCAACCAGAAATAAATAGCAATTTAATCTCCTTCAATGATACCTATAAAACCCTGTTCTGATCAGCAATCCTTCACCATTAAAACACCCTCTAGGAATGGATTAACTCAGCCAACAATAAGCAACCATGACCTTACACAATGGCATCCATGTTATGAAGAACAGTAGCAACTTCAAGACTGAACCCTTCTCAACGCTGTAGTCAAACTGACATTTAGGAACGAAAGCAAATACCCAAACATCAATCTTGAGCTCAAATGTGACCTCTATATGATATAACCATAAAGGGATTGGAGAGTTTTCATCCTCAATCCGAAGCTTGAGGGGTTTTGTCCTCAAGAGAGAAGTCATATGAACATTGTACAATCTTGGAAGAAGAATTTTGAATTCAAAATGGATGCCTTCCTCATACCCCAAACCCCTTTTATAGCTTTTTGAGGGATTTCAATATTATTTTCCTTACTCACCTTTTCCCTACTAAAATAATTCAAGTGTGTTTTTAAAATACTTCAGATATTTTATTTAATAATTTGTATTTATGTCATTCCTTTTTAAATAAACTTAAAGTTACCTTTTAGACGATTTAAATTTAATTATTAAATATTTTTTCTCTTTACAACATCTCAATAGCCTACAAAAAAAAATTAAAGATAGGCTAAGGGTCTTTGGCTGTAGCAATTGGTAATTAGCAGTTATGGAGATTAAGGAACCCATGTTTCTATATGATAATGAAACATCCGTTTGGTGTTTATTAACTTGGAATTATGAACTGTTTTGGTAAACTTGTGATCATTGTTGATACTACTTGGAATTGGCCAACACCTATGTTATCAGATCCTTCCCCTAAAGGTCGAATGTGAGTACAGGTTCGGTCCCAGGTTCCCTCAGGATACCACCTAGCCAAACCTAGGAGGTACACAAGCGCTCAGGTTGTACCTGTTGTGACCTTTTCACACATCGCCCCATTGCAAATGGGGACCCCCTACGTTTTAGGCCCTCTCGATCCTTTGGTTTTGGTTTTTGGGGTCTTTTCGCGGCGGTCTGGTTAGTCTCTCTGAGTTTGTAAGTGAGTGGGGTCTATTTGATCAAGTTTGGTTTTCGTTTGAGCAAATTTGGCTAAGTCTAGGGCTCGTTTTGTCAGTTTTAAGGTTTTTGTCTTCAGTCCTAGATTTTAGGGGTTTCCTTTTAGTGTTTTCAAAAATTGAATGTTGCATTGGAATCGGGACCCTCTAAGGAACTGGCACGTGAAATTTGAGCAAATTCTGAGCAACTTTCTATTTTTAGAAAGTTCCTATTTTTTAGAGATTTCACTGCCTCCTGGAATGTCTTCATTTCGCCAAAAATCAAACTTACTATTTTTAGTAAGTTTCTATTCATAGTAAGTCACCCTGTGTCATGTTTTGGCTCTAACTCTAACGAAGCACTTTCTATTTTGGGAAAGTCTATTTGTGGCAGGACCCTCGCAGATAGACATTGAAGACTGAACATTCTTCAAGATTCATCTAAATCTAGGAAGTCAAAAACAGACAAAATGATCAAAAAATGGATGTGTCGGCTCACCTTCCAGAAGTGGAAAGCTGGCAAATCTCCTAAGGCATGGAAAAGCTCCTCGAATTCCCCAAAATGGCATCCTGAAACTGGAAATCTCCCAAATCAGCAAGTCTGGAGAAATACTCAAAAGTCATGAAATTCCTTCATCTAGTGAAATCCACGCCCAACTGCCAGGTAGGGCACTAAATTGGAGGCATCATGGAAAATCCAAGATAAGCCAAATCCCATGACCAATGGAAAATTCCGCCCAAGTTAGCTCAAGGGAGACAAAACGCAAGGGTCAGGGAAAATTCAAAAATTGCCAAATTCCATGACCGAGTGGAAATTCCACCCAAGGAAGAATTAAGGCGCCAAAATGCAAGGAGCGTGGAAAAATGAAGAAAATGAAAATTCCTCCATCAAGGTGAAATTTCCATGCCCAGGCTTGAAGGTGAAAAAAATTCTAAGGCATGGAAATCAAAGGTCAAGGAAGAATTGAGAAAGAAATTTCCCTCGAGAAAATTCTTGAAAAATCCATTTTCGGGCATCAAAAATCATCCGAATTTCAAAATGATGATGGATTTGGATTCGTACGAGAATTTTCTATCTCCTAGACCCTGGAACTCAAATTTCAAAAAAAATCCTAAAAAATAGGAAATGTGGCAAATTGATGAAAAAGATTCCTTGGGACAAGGTGAACTCAAAAAGCACAAAAAATTACTTCCTCAAGGAACAAATTTCCAAAAAAATTTCTCCAGTTCCGAAATGTGCCTAAGGTTGGAAGCAAAACGTGAAAATCAAGGTTCAAAAAGAAAACTTCGAGAATTCAAAAATTCCTTCCTCGGGGAAGAAATGCGCCCAAGGTTAGGAATTCCGAGAAAGTGGAAAAATTGACGAAGTGTTGGAAATTCCTTCCTTCAGGACAAAATTCTTGGAAAATGCGAAATTTGGCTAAGGCATGAAGGAATTCCTTCCTCAAGGGTAAAGTAGAATCAAGGTCAAAATGAGGTTAAGGAGGAATTTTCCCTCCACATCAAAATTCCTTCACCATGGAGAAAATGTGCTCCAAGAAAGGAATGGGTGCCAAATGAATGTTTGGAAGGAATTTTCCTTCCAAGATGAAATTCCTCCATGACATGAAAATTCTGCCCAAGGAAGAAGTTGAAAAGAGATGCAGGGAAATTAAGTCAAGGATAGAGAAGAAAGGAAAATCCCCTCAAGAAAGAAAATTAAAAAATTCCTTCATCGCATGAATTCTACGCCTAGGATGAATTGAAGATGAAAATTCCAAGGCACGGAAGGAATCAAAGATGAACAGAACAAGAAAATTCCCTTCGGGAAAAATTTTGAAAAATCCCGTTTCAGGCATCAAAATTCATCCAAATTTCAGATTTGGATTCATGAGAGAATTTTCTCTCTCCTGGACCCTAGAACCCTAATCTGAAAATTTTCCTAAAAAATAGGAAATGTGCAAAATTGATGAAAAATCTTCTCCAAGAAAAGGAAAATTCTTCCCATATGAGATTTTCCCTCTCCTAGGGTTTCTCGCATGATGAATTAATGGAGCATCTTTCGCATGCAACCGTCACATTTAAGGCATTATGGCAGATTCCTTTTGCATGCAGCCATCATATGTGGAGATGATGGTGCACATATGACAACATGGCAATTTTGCATGTAGAAGATTCAATGCATGTGGGCGAATTTGGTAAAGGTGGTGCATTTAATGCACAAATGGATACTATTTTGGGTATTTTTGAATTAATTGTATAAGGGCATGATGGGTTATTGATTGCTGATTCCCACCTTGTTGCATCATGTGTGGGGAATCTTTTAGGGAAAACCCTAATTAGGGTTTTGCATGTAATCACGGCCTGAGGCCTATATAAAGGGGTGACCCCCTCATTTGTAAAGAGAGGGAGATTTGTATGAAATTGTTGCGATAAGTTATTGAGATAATAATAGTGAAACATTGTTCTCTGATGGTGTCCACTTAAGTTATTTTTTCATAACTTGCATGGTTTCACCTTCCTCACTTAGACTAGTAGTATAGTGCTTTGATTTCAATGGAGAATGTAATGGTGTTCAATGAATTTCCATGGTTCATACTTTTTGCATCTTGCTGATTGTAAGTTGCAGTGTAAAGTTAGTCTGAACCCCAAATTTGTGCTAAGTTCGATTGTGAATAGTCGTTTGGATTGCATCGTGTTGGGTACTCAAATGCACTTCCTCAATGTGAAAATCCTCCAACATCCTCAGAAGATTGCACCGGTTCTTGCGGAGTTGTAGTTAATCTTGGCGAAACAAAGCTTGGTTTATTTGGAATTCGTCCACTAAAGCACTATCTATTGATATCACTACCCTTAAGAGTAGATTTAGATCCTTCTAACCCTTTCCCCTTTAAATTCTAGTTCATTCTAGTTTAGTTGAAGCAGAAGCATCGCAAAATTGCTATATCTGATGATGAAGTTCCACGCCACAGCAACGAAGTGAAAGAATGATCCAAACATAAGGCCCCTTGGATTACCAGTAGAACACATCCACCAACTGAGTCAGGTCCATGTATGAAGGAACCTTGGAGTTAGCCGTTTGATCTCATCGCAATCTTAGCATACAGTTTAACTTTGTTCAAGAGAGAGTAAGGTGACCATTGATAACTTTATTCTGTGTTAGACGTCGTCATAAAAAACACGTCAATAGTACCTTGGGCAAACCCGAGAGTCCTGTTGGTGTTTGTTTTATCATCTACCAAACATTAGGATAGGATACCTGAAGGTATTCTATCCTCTCCTGAAAAATCACTACTGATTCCAAGGTCTATATGTGCGAACAAGCGACTTTAGTGGAATAGCTTCTTGGGTAGTGTATGCTGAAATTTTCAAGGGGGACTTACGTTTGACAAGTATTCTTGAACTGCTGGACTTAGATGGATATAGCAATTTAGGCTCTTCTTTCTTTTTTTTGGGGGGATTTTCTGGGATTTAGACTTTCAAAAGAAAGGGAAAAAGAGATAGGGTTCAGGAAGGCTAATCTAATCCTACGAATTTGGGAGACGGTATCAACTAGGTGCTCTCGAGGAACCAAACCTTGCTTCGCCACACTAGGGACAACTACACAAAGTCGGTGCAATCTTCGATGGGTTGTGCTTATGATCGAGATGTTGGGATGCACAGAGGACGGGCTCAGACTAACTTTGCACGGTAAGATGGAAATCATCCATTTACCAAAAGTATGAGCAGAGATACACCATCAATTGACACTTATCAAATCCTTCATTCAAATTAACAACAATGAAAGCAAATCTAGATTAATTTTAACTAAGTGTTGAGGCAACTGAAACCATGCAAATCATTCAAATAATAGAGATTACAAAGCAGCGCACATGCAATATATTATCTGGAAATGACCTTAAGCAACAATACATCAAAAACCTCACACTTTTCAAATGAGGGGAGGCAACCTTATATAGTTTCTCAAAAATAAATGAATGGCCGAGATCAAACAGTCATCAAGGGCCAAGATTGACAGTCCTAAACACTAATTAGGGTTTCCCGAAATACTATCAGTTCAAGCAAATGAAGGAGTGACAAGTGGCGCAGCTGCTAATTTTACTGAGGTGAGTGGCCACTTTCCTCTTTCAGAGATTCAACGTATCTGGACACCACGAGCTTGACCTCCTCTATGGTGACACTTGGCAAACCGCCAATTTGGAAATCGATGAGATCCACATCGTCGGCGCACGTAGCAAGGATGCCTTCCCACTCCACTGCCTGGGTGAGGAAGTTATTATCGATGGAGAGGAAGTTTGCAATCTTAGAAAGATCGCCTTTGTCAATCATCCCTGAATCTCGGAAGAAGCTTGTCTGAATCCTGGCTCTCAGGTTCTCTGCTTGTAAATGCTTCTCCCTTAGGCTTTCCTTCTGCCAGATCTCTGACGCCACCCGAAATACCTTGCCCAGGATCTCTCTAACCCTTGCCTCTATCTCGAAACACTTGGTCTCGGATTTCTTCAGGACTTCAATCCGAGTGACCAGAGCATAGTACCACATGCCGAAGTCGTACCTGTCTCCTGTCTGTATGATGCCTGCATCCACTAAGCTCTTCTTTGACATGCCTTGGATAACCTTTAGGTGAGGGAGTATTTCATTCTGAATTTCATCCACTTCTTCCCAATTGGATGATAGATCCTGGATACGATCAATCAACAAAGAAGTTGCCTCACGCGCTGATACTAAGTTTTCTACCAAGGTGTCAGCACGTATCACAGCATCTGAAATCCACTCCTTTTCTTGAGTGTACGATCCCTTCATCTCATCATAGTCCTTCATTGATCCCTGCTGAAGAGGCTGTGGTGGAGTAGCTGGGACTTCATGGTTGAGCGGGCTGGTAAGATGGAGAACATACTTCCTCCACTGCTAGTTCTCTTCTTCCACTTTCTTTCTCTTTTCTTTCTCATGAGCCAGCCTTGTCTTTAGAACATTACAGGAGTCGTCAAAATATTGGACCTCCTGGTCCAGGGTAGGCTTACCCATCTCTATGGTGGTGATCTTGTAGTCATCTACGGTGACATTGTCCCTAGTCTTCCCTTCTTTGGGCACTGCTATCTGGACTGTCCCGAATCCGGCACTGTCCCTCTGAATCAGGGAGAACTTCTTGGCTGGTTTGGGCGGTTTAGCTGCGGCAGGCTCATTCACCTTCTCCAGGAATGCTGCAGTAGCCTCCTCGGTTGAGTGGACCCCCTTGGGAACCTTGGCCTTTATTCTGGCTCTCAGCCAATCAGGAATGGTGGATTGTTCTAGAGTATTCCGATCAAACTCATCGTCTGCTTCTCCTGGGTTCGCTGGTATGCCATCCAAGAAAATTATAGGGGCTTCATCCTGTCCTCTGTCTGGAGTTTGGAAGACCTTCTCCACCACCTCCTCAGCTGGCTGAGAAAGCACTCTTACTTCATCATCACTCACATAGATGTTCATCTCTTGTTCCCCAATTGTACTCTAATCAGGCGCAATGGAAGCAGCACTTAGGATAGAGTGACTTTCGCTGGATTCTCTTCTTTCAACTACAGCCCTTTTCCCTGTGCATTTTGTGGAGCTTCCACCCAACTCCTTTCTCTTTCGAGATCCAACACTTTCCGGATTCCGAGCATCACCGACAAAGGTACAAGGGTAGACGGACAGAGTATCATCCACTCCCATTAATTCATAAGTTAGAACCATACCTTTGGCCTTCAACTGTTTTGTCTTTTCAGATGCCCACCACCTTGAGTATTCAACCACTGACCTCATGAGGTTTGCAAGATCTGATTTTTCTCCCTCTGTCCAATCTATCAAGACTAAAGGTTCATTCTTCATCTTCTCAAAACCCGGCTGCTGAAGTTCTAGGCTTTCTTCCACCTGATCGGCAACTTTGAACACTTCCGTTGCTCTCACCATACTTAGAGGAATTCTTGACCAGAACCTCTTCCGGATCTCGAAACTATCGGCTGCATTAGCCCAGTAGTCTTCCAGATCTAGTCTGTGCTCAAACGTTGTCGCTTCAATCTTCTTTATCCTCTGGAATGGATCGAAATCTTTTCTTGCCTTGTATTGGTAAAAGGGATACCAGGCCAGTTCTTTCTCAGCGGTAGCTGCAGCTTGTGATGATGGACATGTTTCCAACCCATTACCAATTGTAAGTGAGGATGTGCCTGCCTTCTTCTGCTTATCCCTTTGAATCACTATATACTCCTCCAATTGTCTCACAACCTCGAGCTACACCACTCGGCTGGTAGGGTAAGCTGGAAGCTTGTATGGAGGACCAGAGAATCCCTGAATTCGGAGGTAAGTGAACTTTGGATATTGGATGTACCAACACCCGAACCGACTGATGAAGTCCATAGACTCTTGAGAGAGCCTCTGATGCAGTCCACCTTGAAGGGTTCAGGTAATGTGCATCAAGAAGGCATCATTCACCCTTTTGAAATGGAACTTTTCCTCCATATGGAGCTAGGGATAGCAATCATATACTGGGAATTGGTTCTCCTTGTTCCCAACTTCTCCTCTGCAAGTGAGACCTCTGTACCTGTAGGTCCTGGCTAAAGAATAGAACAAGTAAGAACTCATGAAGAAAGTCCTATTTGCCTCCAGATTCCTTAGCTGGGTGTCTAAACTGTCGCTGATCATACGGGCCCAGTCTATCATTTTTACTCCATTGATTATTTCATTAATGAAATAATACATCCAGGGTTCGAATGGAGCTCCCTGAGGATTTCCTATTATTCTATTGAGTAAGACAATCATGTCCCCAATGTCCTCCTTGAAGTATGCTCGTACTAGGCTCTTTCTCTGGAGTTTAGAGGCGCCCTTCCTCGGCTTGTCTAACCAGGAATGATTAACTATGGCATCATATTCTTCCAGGTGATCATGGTACAGACTGTCAGCTTCATCCTTGGTCATATATACTGTGTTGTGGTACTCATGGATCCTGAAGGCCTCTCTGATGGCCTCATCGCTGACATTCGCCAACACTCTTCCATCAGGTGCAACAATATCCTTACTGATGGGGTTGTAGTGTTTGGCACATTCAACTACCAGTTCATTGCATTGCATGGTGGGGAGGAAACCGGCAGCGTGCACGATACCACTCTTCATCATTTTCCGCGCAATGGTGGTAGGCACAAGGTTGTCCAGACCAAACATTCGCTTCTTAAACTCCCGCAGATTGATGTGTCCGAGGTTGGTGGCACTGATGTTCTTCCACTTGGAAGTCATCCTTGACTCTGGAGGAGCATCTTTATCTACCTGGAACTTCATGGTGCTCAAGACCTGCAGATGAATGATAAAAACTTTAAGTTAGAAAAAATTCTGCAGAATTTCGAAAAAAATAACGGAGCCGCGAAATGGCTAAGTGTTGGAAAAATTTTCATTTTTTTACTCTCATTACTTAGTCACCAAAGTTGAATTTTCACCTCCAGACCCTCAGCCTTGAAGCTAGTTGAAGTCATCATCAAGTGTTAAAACTTTCGAAAAAAATTTATACTTAGCCAAAAAAATTGAATTTTCACCTCCAGACCCTCAGCCTTGAAGCTGGTTGAAGTCCTCATCAAGTGCTAAAACTTTCGAAAAAAATTTATACTTAGCCAAAAAAGTTGAATTTTCACCTCCAAACCCTCAGCCTTGAAGCTGGTTGAAGTCCTCATCAAGAGTTAAAACTTTCGAAAAAAATTTATACTTAGCCAAAAAAAATTGAATTTTCACCTCCAGACCCTCAGCCTTGAAGCTGGTTGAAGTCCTCATCAAGTGTTAAAACTTTCGAAAAAAATTTATACTTAGCCAAAAAAGTTGAATTTTCTTTCTCCAAAATCATTTATTAAATTCTAGAAAAATATTCAGAAAATTCACAATTTTAATTTTACCTCTAACTTGGCTAGACTTTTCTCCAAAATATTGAGAAAATTCAGAAAAGATGCCTTTCTCCAGAAATCTATAAGCCTTCTGCCAAAATATTATCCTACTTCTAGCAATATCTAGAATTTCCTCCAGATGATCTTCAAACTGACATACTTTACTAAGCTCTCCTTAGTAATTTTGAACTTCTTGGTGTAATAATGAATTTGATAATGAAGTATTTGTAGACAAGTTTTAAGAAAAACCCCTAAAATCATCCAACTCATACTTGCCATTTTGATTTAAGTTCGAAGATATTCATTAATCCTCCAATATTCCCTTTCAAAAAAAACTTTCCATTTTGAATTAATATCTCAATAAATTTTTAATATTCCCTCGATATTCTCAAAAAAAACATTCCATTTTGGATTTATTTTGAGGCTTTTTTTATTTTTTTTATTTAGATATTTCTTCATTTTGAATTTAATTTTGAAATCTCTGTGGATTTTGTGACATCATGTTGACTTTGTTTGATCTTCCATGTGTAGGTTGATTTTTTTTTTTTTCCGAATTTTATTTCCATCTTTTTCAAATTTTGGTGAATTTAGCCAACCTCTCCAAGGTATGGCGGACTTTGTCTAGAACTCCTTCGTGGCCTCTATTAACGTGAAAAATTTGACTAAGGCATTGGGGCGGACTTTGATGTTGACTCCTCCATGGCCTCCTTTACCCTGGCTGACTTTGGTGGTCTCTTCATGGCCGGGCGGACTTTGAAGTTGCCTCCTTCATGGCCTCTTCAGCCTTGGGCGGACTTTACCTTAGCCCCCACATGACCTCCATCTTGGGCGGACTTCAAGCTTGGCTCCTTCATGTCTCCATCTCCCTTGGGCGGACTTCAACCTTACCTCCTTCATGGCCTCTTCATGGCTGGGCGGACTTTGGCCCATGCTCTTCCATGACCTCTTTAAGTGGGGGCGGACTTCAGGCAAGGCACCCACATGGCCTCCCTAAGGCATGGCGGACTTTGATGAGAGCACCCACACAGCCTCCTAAGGCATGGCGGACTTTGATGAGAGCACCCACACAGCCTCCTAAGGCATGGCGGACTTTGTGCAAGGCTCCTTCATGGCCTCTTCAACCTTCGTGATGGGGTTTGAACCTGCAGAAACACTTTAAAACCCTTGTTAGCCAGACTTAGAAGAATTTTCAAAGAAATTTCAAAATTTCACAATTTAATCTAATTTAACCGGATTAACTTGAAATTTGAAATCCGTGCTTAGGTGGATCATCTGAGAAGGCAAAAAGCCTAAAATCTAGGGATTTTGGCTTTTTAGGTCAAAACTTGGAATTTTCGAATTCCGGTCGAAGCAGGTCAGTGGTGCAAGTGTAAACCCTAGGTTTGCATCCCAAAAAAGCAAAAAGCAAACATCCTAAAAAATAGGAAACACTTTCTAAAAATAGCCATACCGGGGATCGGGCTAAAAATGCCAAAAACGAAACTTCCTAAAAAATAGGAAAAAAGCAAAAAGCAAACTTTCTAAAAATAGAAAGTTGTCCAAATTCGTCCAAATCAATTGCGATCTTCATCCTTCGGCCTCTCTAAGCACTCTGGTGGTGTTCACACTTCGGAATCACATAACTTGCAAAAACTAACTTTCAATCGTCAGGGCCTAAAATGCTCTGAACTGGACAAGGCTTGGTGAAACTGCAGCAAAAGGTCACAGGACACTAACAAAATCCTAGAAAGCAGGAAACGAGAGGGTCCCCATTTGCAATGGGGCGATGTGTGGAAAAGGTCACAACAAGTACCCATGGCAGCCACGACCCCAAAAAGAAAACTTTCAACAAAAAAAAAAATTATCAATTCTTTCACGGCTCCCAATGATGGATTTCACCCTAAACTACCTCTATTTGGTGTTTGCAACTCATTTCACAAACACAAAACACCAAGAAAACCATTTCTTTTCCTTAAAGCTGCCATTGTTATGTTTTGAAGGTGCTTCATTTTTTTCGAAGATGACGGCTATGGAGGAGTAAGACGCAAACCAAAAGCTTAGGAATCATTGGACAAGGAAGATATAGCCATCAAAGGTGAGTAAATCTTTCATTTTTATAGATTTTTCAAGTTTTTCTTTTTTAATTTTTATTAAGTTTTGAATATTTTTTTGAACTTTTTATGCATAATAAGGGTTTATAATGCTGATTATTTTTCAATTTTTTCAATAATGTATTAAGTATTTCATTTTAGGTTCATGCAAAATGGTTGGAACTAGAAGTTCTAGTTCGATTAGCCTTCAAACAAATATCTAGTGATGGGAGTTTTCTTTGGTGACATAACCATTGTAACATAGAGTATACAAGCCCATATTTTCGAGTGAAAGGTCACTTATGTGCCAACCCTTTACAAGGAATAAAAGCTTGTAGGGGCCAAATAAAAAGGGTCGCCAGGGGATCTACTAATATTTTATATTAAAAAACAAGAGGATGTCGACATGAGAAGTAACAAATCAAAGAGTCTTGCACATCCTCTTGCCAAGAAAAGCTCGTAAAAACCTCCTAGGGGCTACACATAACCATTTGGCCCACATCCTTTCATGCCAATGCCACCATCTTCTGAAGAAGCGAATGTTTTGATTTCATGAAAAAGGGGCCCATTGGACAAGGCCTTCAAAAATGAAATCAGCGAGGTTGCGGATCCAAGCATTGCTCATTGCATTTATGGCAATAAGCTTCCTTTCAACATTGTTAGATCACCTTATTGGCAGGACATGGTGAATTCTCTTTGCAATACCTCTTGATTATATTAGTCTTAGGTATGAAAAGGTGTGAACCACCTTATTGGCAAAGGAGAAAACTTCAATAGAGACATCATTGTGAGTGATCAAGGATATATCCTCATAGAATCCATTGTGAGGGGCAAGTAAAAGATTCAAATTTCATTGCTAATATCCTCATAGAATCCATTGACATGGTGGGGCTTGAAAATGTTGTCCAAGTCATAACGAACAACGCTAAAAATTGTAGGGCAGTTGGGCCTATAGTGGAGGCTACATATAGTCACATTTTTTGGACACCATGTCTAGTCCACACACTCAATTTAATATTGCAAAAGATTAGCACACAAATTGAATGGGTCAAACAAGTCTACATGGAGGCCAAGGAGATTCAAATGTTTGTGACTAATCATCATATGTCACAAGCCGTATTTAGGACCTTCTCCAAGTTGCAATTGTTGAAGGTAATTTAAATTTTATTTTTATTTTTTAATTGTTAATATGTGACATGTATTTTTTTTATACCCTATAAGGTTGCCAAAACACGAATTGCATCTCACACAATTGTCTTAAGACAACTTGTGAAGATGCAAGAGGCCTTGAGTTCTATGGTCATCAACAACTTGTGGAGTGTATGGAGGCAATCAAGCATAGAAAGAGCCCAAAAAGTAAAAGCATTGATCCTAGATGATGAGTGGTGAGCTCGTGTGGAATAGTTTTGAATTTCATTGAGCCCATCATAAGCATAATTAGGTATGTTGATACTAGTCACCCATGTTGGTGAAATTTATGATGGCATGGGCTCCATGGTGGAGAAAATAAGAACACTAATAGAGGACAAGGAACATGACCCAACGGAAACATTTTTCAAAATTGTGCAACAAATTATTGTTGAGTGTTAGAACAAGATGATCACCCCCTTATGTACAACTTGAGTTGGCCTAGTGGTGGAGAACTTGTCCTCTTGAAAGAGAGGTCACAAGTTCAAATCCCACAAGGGGGTAAGGTATGTACACCTCATCGGCTTCGGCCATTACCGATCAAAAAAAAAGGATGACCACCCCTTACATCTCTTAGCATTTGTTTTGTTGCCAAAGTATTATTACAAAGAGGTACTTTCATTGCCGGGGAGGGTGGCACCATATAGAGATGGAGAGGTTGTTGTTGGCTATAAGGCTGCATTTAGAAAGATATATACAAATGAAGAAATCCGAAGTATTGTCTTGTGCAAGTTTGGCCAATTCATATCTCCAAAAAACCATGATGTTTCCGCTCTTCATGACAAAGATAGGACAAGTGCTATGAGTGGTGGTATCTACATGGTCAAGATTCCATTTTCTTACAACCTCTTGCAATTAAAATTCTCTCTCAAGTATGTATCTTTTTATTTTTTATTTTTATCGTTTTTCATTTGATGCTATCATGCTATATATTATATTAAAATATTTTTATTTTATGATTTATGTTTTGACTTTTAATTTTTGAATCTTGAATTATAAATTTAAATACTAAATGATGTATGCAAACTCAACAGGTTGCAAGTTCTTCTTCAGCTGAGTGGAATTGGAGTACATGCTCCTTCATCCACTTGGTCAAGCGCAACCATTTGGGTGAAAAAAAAGCAAAGGATTTGGTCTACACACACTCCAACCTTCATCTCTTGTCACATAAGAAACCTGAATACAATGAGGGTGTGACAAAGAATTGGGAGCTAGCCCCTAAGTGTGCTGATTTAGATGCTACACTTGCACATATGCTTTACTCTTAAGGTCCTTTTATTTCTTAGGGTGCTTCCATGGCCAGGTGACAGCTCCCTGATTTCTGGCAGATTGTCCCTGCTCAATGGTTTAAACTAGCTATGCAATAAAACTGAATTGAACTAATTTCTGGTGGATTCTCTTGTGAGATGATCTAACCTAGTTATCAACACCTGTTTTTCTTTCTCCTTGATATTTCAATCCTCTTCCACCATTTCCACTCTGAGATTCAGCACATGTTTGCATTGGCTAAGTTCTGAAGAATTGGACCTGCCATTTGAAACGTAGGTGGGCTGCAACAGTACTTGTCAACAAGAAGGAAGCATGTGATCATGGTCGAAAGAGGAATCAGATGGATGTCCTATTTATTTTTTCTCATATGAATGTTTTTCTAAAGATTAAGTGAGCAGCAACAAAATTTATTTCTATGCTGGCCAAACTGATTTGAAACTTTATTAAAAATAAAAAATAAAAATATATGTAGAAGCTATTTATCTTATTTCCTCTTTTCAACAAGAAAATTAGTCTTCGCAGTCACTTTGCTTTTTTCCCGAAAGTAATGGGTATCAATATTCCAAAGCAGCCCTTTTCTCATTAATGAATTTTACAACATCCATTTCTCAAGTCCAAAGAAGACTTACTTACAATTACTGTTTTATCTTCTTGATGGTAAACGTTGCAAATAAACAGCAACAACAACAACACTACCTCTTTCCAGAGCAGTGGTCTAAAAAAAAAGTCGCAATCAGGAAGGAGCAACAAGCGTAAGGGCAAGTTAGAGACAACAGTTTCTGAAGTAAGTTACCCTTCCAAAAAGAATGATAAAAGAACAAATTGAATATATAAGAACATATAAATATTATTTAGGGTACAAGAACATACAGAAAACACCAAAAAATAAGGCAGTTCGAAATCTCCTCGATCACAATCTTTAGTTTTTAGAAAAAAAATTAGATACTGCACAAACACTGTCAATTATCTAACAAAATAATGGACTTAAGATAAAAGCATCAATTGAATTAAACATAAATCATAAATAGATGAAACCCATCAGGAGATTCCGTCTTCCACGTTTTAGGCAGGTTTGCACTATCTCCCATAAGATTTACTATTGTGTATTTAAATCACAAATTCGAATTCATGCACGACCATGGTCAATCTAAACGGATATGAAAAAGTATTACTATAGAGGCAATTTCTGATTCAGAAGAATAATCATAGTATTGCTATATTCTAGTATGTTACTTTTGACAAAATTCTTCTTTGAGGTATCTTGAAAATCTTTACAGAATCAGTAAATTGGTGGAATGAGCAGCTGCAACAAAATATACTACTTGTTATGATAAGGCCTTTGTACACTGAAGCATCATTCAAATTGTCTTTTATTTTAGTTCAACCTACACCCATCAATAGAAAACATTATCTTATCTACCGAACTAACCTGATGCATGTACATCTTGAAGCAGCTATGGTAGGTGATACTTCAAGGGACACTGAATAGAAGTGAAGCATCCATGTCAGATGGCAGCAGCAACTCTCTGTATGAACATAGCATTGCTCCAAGTACCTTGGAGTCTGCACTCCATGTCTATAACATAAAGCAAATAAAAATACTTGCAAGCCCAAATGGATGATTTTCCCATTTGGCGCAGCATACCAATGTTCGTGCTCTACAGAAAGGCAGCAGGAGATAGCTATGCAGCCCACAATTCAAAATGCATTAACAATGACGGCTATGGGTTACAGATCATTGCGCACCATCAAGGACCCCAAAATGTGAGTGAACTGAATGGTAAATGATAGCATGGCTTGAGGAACATTTATATTGAAAGTTTAATCAACCTACAATGTTTCGCTTCCCATGTATGAGATATATAACACCGTTAGCTATAATCAATAACATAAGTAAATATATGCCATACTCCTGGATAACTAGTGGTTCAAATTGATTTCTTTGTTTGACAAGAAGGGAAGTGGAAATCGCATCCTTACAATACTAATCTAAAAATACTCACTAGACTATGATGTTTTGGATAAAATTGGTTAAAGCATTGTTGCATATATCACCACGAGCAAAAGTAATTTCATAGTAAGTCTACCTTCTCCAGGGCATACAATGCTGATGCCAAGCTGTATTTCTGTTTTTCTTGATGGTAACATGAAGCCCTTAACTGAGCCCAAAGAGATGATAAACCCACTTTGAACACCCATCAACCAAAATTTGCAGTGCTGCCAGATCTTCTTGGTTAAGAAGTTGCCAATTTTAATATACTTAAAAGTATCCCTCTCATTCCACAGAGGAAGTATAGTTCTTCCTCACATAGTTACTGCTTTAAAGGATTAAAAAAACCCTTAAAGAACAAATGCCAATTGAAATAAACTTTTTTAATAGCCAAACTTCTAGCCCACCCGTGTCCAACTGAGAACGGTGATCAAAGCCTGATAATATGGATTATTATAATGATATTTAGATTAGATAGTTAAACAAATCATCCTTCCACCTTAATAGCTGCATTTGATCCAATTTGGAAGTTCTTTGGGAAAGAACGAACGAATCGCCCAATCAATCTTGCAGTTTCGGATTCAAGAGCTAATTCCAGATCCCTAGGACCATACGTTTACTTAGCTTAATTTATTTTATTAGTCAGGCAATACTCCACCATCCACCATCCACCATCCACCATCCACAGTCCATTGTCCCATCTGGATTGCATAAACCTCAAGAATAGATACGCTTTGGTGGGGAATGTGGAATGTCCAGCAGGGTCTCAGACTTGAATAGCAAGCAGAGACAGGCGTAAATCGGGCAGGGGTTCGTGTCGGGCGGCTGCTGGCATGTAGGATCCCGCGGCCCATGTGCTTGGGTCCCACACGAATGCACTCCCCGCCCCCTGTTTCATTGATCTGGCCAGCATACAATAGTTATTTCATTATCTGGCCAGCATACAATAGTTAATGAATGTGAAGAACATGATGGAATGTGTGGAAATTAGGGAGCAAGATAATAATTACAAGCTCTATGGTATCATAGAGACCATAGAGCTAGAATAGAACACGGTGTCTAGGAGTGGGCAGCATTAATTCAAGAAGTATCAAATCACTAAACAAAGTTGATAATAGTGTAACAAAAATAGTTTTAGGTATGGTAGATCTAAAAGAGTTAGGGTTGAGATGGGTTTATAGTGTATTTGAAAAGAGAATGGGTATGTGTGGGGGTTTCGCAGGAGGCGAGCTAGGGCATCTATGTCCTAGTCTGTGAGCGGGGTGTGTTGGTTGTGCGCAGGGGGAGGGTAGCTTCTGTTTCTACAGGGAGGGGCATCATTTTGTGCAGATCTGTTTGGTGTTGGAGGCGACATAACGATGGGGGTTTGAGTGGTGGGTGTTTTGCACGGGTTTTTGAAGCAGCTTTGTGTGGTCTTTGCAGGGAGCGGTGGGCTTAAGCTCAAGCTCTGGCCTCGGTGGAATTTGAGTGGATAGTGTAGTGGGTTTTTTGGGGGGGAGTTGGGCTTGCTCTTCCACTTTTTCTTGCGAGGTGGGTTTTGAGGTTGGACGGGATGGCTAGTTCTCAAGAGGAAGCCTCGTGGGCTTCTCCCGACTTGGATTTTCGAGCAGCTTTGGGTTCACATTCTCCGAATCATGGTGTTAAGACTTTTGATAATAACCTTTTTGCTCCCGATTCAGGGGTTGCTGGTGCTGGTGGGTCCAATGGATCCTGGATTTTGAAATTTAACAGTTGTCTTGAGAAATGCAAAGAGAGGTCAAAACTGGTAATTCCGCCTGAGATGATTGTTGAGGATGTTGAATATTTTTCAAAGCATTCGCTTTGCTACAAATTTTTGGGGATGAGGGTTTCTCTACAGTTCTTGGAGAATTGGGCTCAAAGGATTTGGGCGTCGGAAGGGGAAATGGAGATTATGTTGTTGGCAAACAACTACATCATGGTTGCATTCAATTGCATGGAAGATTGCAATAGGGTCTTTGAAGGAGACCCGTATTTTTATAACTAGGTGGGGTTGTTCATCAAATCTTGGCATGCGGGATTTAACCCTTCACAGGAGCTCCCGAATAGGGTCCCAATGTGGGTTCGTTTACCTCGTTTTCTGGTGGAATATTGTCGGGAGGATGTGTTGCGGATGCTCGCTTCATTGCTTGGGAAGTTGGTAGGATCTTCAATGCAAACCTTGGGGAGAAAGGTAATGACTTTCACTCGTATCTATGTTGAAATTGATCTTAGTAAGCCTTTGCCAAATGTTATAGATAGGTGTCTGGGCTCTTATTCTTGGGTCCAGCAGCTGGATTATGAGACTTTACCATTTCGGTGTCGTCTATGTCATGAGTATGGTCATTTGCAGCGCAAGTGCCCTAGGTCTAAACCGACTGTGTGTCAACCTCGACAGCCTTTCTGTGGCCTAGATGGGGTTGGTAAAGGAAAAGCTCCCATGTCTGATGAGGTTGTGGGTGCTAATGGTTTTGTCCCAGTTAAGACAAATAACAAGAATCAGGGACAAAAGAGGTCTTTGCAGGAGAGACAAGAGGAGGATACCTTTAACAGATTTGAAGCCTTGGATGATCTTAGCTAGCAGGAGGTGAATCTGGGGTTGATTCATTTGGATCAAAGTACAACAGGGTTGGTTCCTGATAGTGTGAATTGGGATACTACCCAGGTTCAGCAGGTGGTTAAGAGTCAACAAATGGAGATGGATCAGCTAGTAGTGACTCAGTTGGGACCCATCTCTAGTGCTGAAGTGAAGTTGGCTAGTGGGGATGTTTCTCCTGCAGCACAGAAATTGGAATCTGCTGGGGTCAAAAGTAATAAGATCTCCTTACATCTGGGTCTTCATCAGAAAGACATTAAAAAAGAGCAATGGAGAATATTTTGAAGATTGGTAGAAAGAAGGACTTGGATAAGATCAAATTGATATGGGAGAATTTGGTTGAGTCAAGGTCAGTAAAGACTTTGGATTCTCATTTTTCCAATCCCCCGAAATGATTGTGCTATCATGGAATGTGAGGGGCGTGAACAGTGGCCCTAGACAAAATATTGTTTGGGAGTTGATAAGGAGTCATTCTCTTGATGTCCTTTTCTTGCAGGAAACTGAATTATCTGTGGAAAGTATGTTGGGTCTAGTGCCAAAGCTATGGGGGAGAGGCAAATGTTAGTGTATTGGGGCATTTGGCTCCTCGGGAGGGGTGGCATGTCTTTTGAACCCCTTGAGGATTCATCCTATATGGTGGGTTGCTTCGAGATCTTCTTTATCCGGGGTTGCCTCTAGTCTTGAGATTGGGGAATATATCTTATTTACTAACATTTATGCCCCCACTGACCTTCAGGGTAAGCAAAATTTGTGGTCTCATATTTCTTTTATGCGAGGGTTGTTTCCTTTCTATCCATGGATTATGGCAGGTGATTTCAATGCCATCTTAGAGTTGAGTGAGAAGAAGGGTGGTGTTATGCGGTTGGAACCTTCTTCCTTCCTTCTTCAGGATAGTATATCAACTTTGCATCTTGTTGACATTAAGCCCAGTAATGGTTTGTTCAATTGGAACAACAAGAGGGTAGGGGAGTATTGGATTGCAGAGAGGCTGGATCGCTTTCTGGTTTCTAGTTTTTGGGTTGGTGGGGGGTAGTCCACATGCTCTGAGATTTTAGATTGGAGAGGTTTGGACCACTGGCCCATAAAATTGGTGGCTTCTTCTACTCGGGTCGCTCACACTCCTTCATTCAAATTACAACTTATGTGGTTACGGGATCCTTCTTTGCAGGATCATGTTGCGGAGTGGTGGAGGAAAGGGAGGCTAGCCTTTGGCACTGATATGTACTCTTTTGCCAAGCAGCTGCAATTTGTTAAGTTTTAGCTTAAATGGTGGAATCATCAGTGTTTCGGTAATATTTTTCATGCTAAGATAGCTGCTCAATTAGAGCTGAATGGCATTACCAGAGAAATTAGAGAGCATGGATTGTCAAAAGCCTTGCTTAGGGAGGAAGACGGGGCAGTCAAGGCTTTAGAGGAGTGGGATCTTAGGGAGGAAATCTACTGGAAATAGAGAGATCGTATTGATTAGCTTTGAGCGGGAGATAAGAATATTGCGTTCTTCTTCAACTTAGTGAAAGCAAGAAGACATGGCAATTCCATCCCTATTTTGGTTAATGATAGAGGTGAGCAATGTTTATCCTTGCAAGAGATTTCTAGGGAGTCTTTGCAGTATTTCCAATCCCTTTTTAGTGAGAATTCTTAGGGGGAAGCTGAAGAACGGAATCAGGTTCTTATTTGTATTCCTTCTCTTGTTACTAGCGAGATGAATGAGCAGCTTATGGGTCCTATTTTGTTGGAAGAACATGAGAGGATTGTTTTCCACATGAAGAAGGGGAAAGCTTCTGGACCGGATGGGTTTCCGATTGAGTTCTATCAAGATTTATGGGATATTATCAAATTGGACTTATTGGAGGTGGTCCAAGAGTCCCAGAGGAATAAGCAGATGATTCGAGCTTTGAATGCGGCTTTCATTGTGCTCATCCCTAAGTGTGATGGGGCTAACCGGTTAGGCTAGTTCCATCCTATTTCTCTCTGTAATGTGATTTATAAGATCATTAATAAGTTGATAGCAGAAAGGTTGAAGAGTTGGCTTGGGGTGTCATTTTCGAGGAGCAGAGTGGGTTTGTGGAGGGTCATCAAATCTTGGATGGTGTGGTCATTGCTATTGAGACCATTCATTCTATGGCAGCCTCCAAGGAAAAAGCTATGTTTATCAAGCTGGATATGGCAAAGGCTTATGATAGAGTTTGTTGGTCATTTCTCCATAAGATTCTTAGGGCTTTTGGCTTTGCTGATGAATGGATCCAATGGGTAATGAGTTGTGTTTCGTCTACCTCATTCTTTGTGCTAATTAATGGAGATCATACTGAGTTGTTTCGTGCGTCTAGGGGTCTTTGTCAGGGGGACTCTCTTTCCCCGTACTTATTCATTCTTTTGGCTGAGGGTCTGGGGAGGGTGATTAAGTATAATGTGGTTCTGGGTATTATTCATGGTTGGAGTTGGGGTAATGACATACCTCCTCAGTCCCATTTGCAGTTTGTAGATGATATGGCCCTGATGGGACTAGCTCGGATCAGTGAAGCTATAAATCTGCAAAAAGTCTTGGATATTATCTTGCTACTTCGGGCCAGTGATCAATGAGAATAAATCTTCCATTCTCTTCTTCAACACACTTGGAACTATCTAGATGAGGATTTCTCGTATCTTGAGATTCCATATCGGTTCTCTTCCCTTGACTTACCTGGGTATTCCTATGTCTGTTGGTAATCCTCCCAGGGACTCTTGGCAAGGTATTCTGGACAAATTTCGCATGAAGGTTGATCATTGGACACACAGATGGTTATCCTTTGTTGGGCGGGTTCAATTGATCCAGTTGGTGGTCCAAGCTCTTCCAATTTATCAGTGTATGCACCAAGTGGCCCCAAAGTGGTTTGTGAAGAGATTGGATTCTTTGGCAAGACAATTCTTATGGGCAGGCAGCTTGTCCTCCTATAAATGGTGTCTTGTCAAATGGGACTTGGTGTGCAGCCCGAAGCAGTCGGGTGGGCTTGGCTTAAGGCAGTCTACTTTATTTGGGGAGGCTTTGGCGGCAAAATTGTACTGGAGATGGTGTGTTGAACATGATCGAGGTTGGGCTAGGATTTTGTCTTACAAGTAAATGCAGAGGATCCCGAAGGAGGAAATCCCAAGATATCCGCTTGCGGGAAAAGGCTCTGTGATTTGGAGTACTCTCAAGAAAGGGGTTGCACTAATAAAAGAAGGACTTTTTTGGATATGTAAGAGGGGGGAAGAGGTTCTTTTCTGGTTCAATTCTTGGGATGGCTACCCCCTCATTATTGATCACTTTCCTGACCTAGGGAATCTTCGCCAGAGGTTCCTGGAGGCAGGGTGGTCTAGAGTGAGCGACTTTAAGTCTGTTTATAGGTGTGGGCAATTGGAGATGGTGCGGTGTAAGGTTCCTAATGAATGGCCGGTTGTTGGTATGGATGAAGATTGCATTGAGCTACATGGGATTTTGGCGAGTAGACATTGTAGTCCCCTTAAGGATAGGGATAGACTTGCTTGGTCCCCAAATCCTAAGGGTGTTTTTTCTGTTGCAAGTGGGTACTAGGAGTTGTTGTCACGTAGATTGGAGGGGAGGGAGGTGCACTGGTGGAAATATGTTTGGAACAATTTCTCTTGGCCGAAGTGTAACTATTTTTCTTGGGCTTTGGCTTTGAATAGATTTCTAACCTAGGACAATATTCGCAAGCATGGGTTCCCATCTGTGTTTTGTGTGGTAATGGGGAGGAGGATTCTTCACACCTGTTCTTCAGATGTCCTTTCTCGTTGCTAATCTGGCATTACTAGTGGGGGGTGTGGAAGCACCCTTGTGTTCACATGGATTCTTTGGTGGCGTTTTGGAGCAGTTTGGGCAAGCCTCCTATTTTGTCCTCTTTTCTCTAGATTGTCTGACACATTGGGCCCATTTTCATACTTTGGCAAATCTGGCTAGAGAGGAATAGGAGAATCTTTAGGGAAGACAAATTGTTAGTTCAACAAGTGTGGAATAGAATCATTGGAATGATCTGGGAGATGGTGGAAGCTAAATGTGAGGTGAATTTTCCTCTAGATAGAGGAGAGGTTGATATTGTGAGTAGGTTGGTTTTGCGGGAGATGTCTCCTTTCTAATCTTGTGTCAAGAGAGGTAAACATGCTATGAATAAGGTTTAAAGGGTGGGAAGGTGGTTGCCCCCTCAAGATGAGTCCATCAAGATCAACATCGATGGCTCCTCTAGGGGTAATCCAAGTCCTGTTGGGATTGGTGGTGTTGGTAGGGATTGTATGGGGGATGTGTTTTTCTTCTTTTCTGTGCATAAAGGGCAGAAGTCTAATAATTTTATGGAGGGATTAGCAATTTTCTATGCCATGGAGCATGCTTTTGATTTGGGTTGACGTAAGGTTATCTATGAATCAGATTAGCAGATTATTGTTAACCCGTTGATTGAGCAGAAGGTGAGTGGGATTAATTGGCAGCTGGAAGGGATTGTTCACCAAATTTTGCAAATTAGTGCTATGATGGAGAAGGTGTCTTTCATCCACATTCCTCATGAATGGAATAGAGCAGTTGATTGATTGGCTAAGTGGGCCTCAAAACATGGTGATGATTGGAAAGTTGAGGGTTGGGAGCATCTTTCTCCAAATTATTATCAGGACTTGCATAAGATCTTTGTTGAGGATATGGATAGTTATGAAGTTGGTTGATCTTTGGTTGGGCTTGTTCTTCTCTTCTGGAGCTTTGAAGCTCTGGTTTATGTAATTCTTGGTTCTTATTATTAATAAAGTTTTTACCCCTTTATTAAAAAAAGAAAAAAGAGTTAGGGTTGAAAAACATCATTAGTAGAAGATAATGTAGTGTTTAAGGATTAGGCAACATTGCTTCCAATAGTATTAAATAATGAAACAAAGTTGATAATTTGTGCAAGAATTAATAAAAATAGGCATAGGCATTGTAGACCTAAAAGAGGTAAAGGTAAAAAAAAAAAGTAGCCTAAGAAGTAAATATATCATGAAGTTGAAATATAATATCATAGGTAACCACTCAATGAAGATCAAGTCATGGGCACAAGTATTGAAAGGGTCAACAAGAAAGACAATGGAAGCAAGCAAAAAATACCTTGAATCACAAGAAAGAGAACACAAAGCAAAGCATGAGAGATTTAAAAACATAATTATTAGAGGGGTGAGAGATTATGATGAAACTAAAGCACATTCAATCTTACCAATGACTTTCTTAGGGAGAAGTTGTCATGGAAAGGACAAATTTGTCAAACAAGAAGAGTTGGAAAGTTAAAAGAAGAAAGCAAAGGCCTATCAATATTGTCACGATGACAACAAAAACAAGAAATAACTTTTAAGATATAAGGCTTTTTGAAAGGTTCATCTTTCATTCTAAATGAAAACTTAACTTCAATGCAGGAAGAGGTAAGAAGAGGAGAATTGGCTAAGGTAAGGGTGGCAAGGAATGAGGATGAATATGCACAAATCCAAAGTAGCAAAGCTTCATTGCTAATGTTATGCCCCAAAACACCTCAACATGGAAGGAAGGCAATCTTGGGAGGACAAAAAAATCGATGATAGGAAGGTGTAAAGAAAAGCAAACATGGATAAAAGAGGTGAAGATCTTGTTGTGAATCATTGAATCCTAGGTAAATAGCAATTATGCCAACCCAAGAGCACATAGAGTTAGTGTGTTAGAACCATAGAGGATACCCATGGATGAGGGGACTTAGATTAGGACATGTTATTGAAGAAAAAGACAATTTGACACATTGAAACTGATGAGCATGATGGTTGCAAGACTCCTACTTTTGAAAGGTATACAAAAATGATAATTTTGAAAAACATGGTAGAAAATGGCAAAGATTATGGAGAAATAATGGCATCGGTAAGAGAAATTTGGGAAACAAACATTTAGTTGGAAAAAGAAGACAAAAATAAGTGATACATTTGATTTAGAATAACAAAAATGAAAGACACGTCAAAATTGTAGCTTGCTATTTTATCTTGCAGGCCTCAAAACTTACCAAAACTATGGGATGTATGGTAAGGATCCATACATAGCCTTAAAAAAGATATATCATGGTATTCTCAACATGGTGAAGTCCTTCTCCTAGGATACTTACAATGCTAGGATAACAAATGAGAAAAAAAAACTTTATGTAGCAAGGAGGATAATAATCTTTCATGGATCAATAAAAAGGAAATCATTAGTAGGCTACATGTCCAAGGGATAGAAATGAAAATAATCATTTTCACAAAGACTTCTAATTTATATGGTATTATGGCTTCATTATTTCCAATGATATGGGTAGGTGTAAGATGTCTAAGAATTACATGTGTAAAACCTACAATGATGCAAGTGTTGTTGATCACATCATATGCTCACAAATTTTGATACATGGGATTATAAAAGTAGTGATACAAGATCTTCCTATAGAGCTACAATTATATAAATCCTAGTTTGTGCAATGTTGTCTTGGCCAAAAAGTAATCCACATATGCTAAAAGAGTAGTCCAATCACTAACCCCTAACAAAAGGAAAAATTCTTATAACTCAAAAAAACTACTCCATCTTCATAGAAGTTGTAAAGGAAAATAAAGCAAAAGGAGGAAAAGAGAATACAATGTTTCAAGATCAATAAGTTAAACAACATAATTCAAGAGGTTCTTGAAACCTATAAAGGGCCAAAATAGGAATAAGAAAATAAGCCATTTTTTGACAAATAATTGGTTCAAAAAGGAGCACAAAGATACAAGGAAACTCTCAAGAGCTAGTAAAGGAGAGGTGAAGGTTTTTTTTCAAGCATATCATAAAAGGAAAAAATGAGAGTACATGAGTAAAAGGAGAGGGGAATTAATTTATTTGGGGAGGGCTAATCCATAACTCTTTTCTTAGGAACTTCAGCAAAGAAAATAGCATGCAAAGAATGACATAATAGTGAAACAATGGTTTGCATATGCAAAACAACTATATGAGCATGAATCACAAGTAGAGGCCCCCATAGTCAACATGAAATCAAAATTATTTATGTTGTACTAGTTGATCTTGGTCCTTTTTTCTTTCTTTGTAACTACATCTTGTCTTTGTCTTACTCGGGCTTTTTTTGTTCTTCCCTTGTTTAGGGAATATATTTTTTGACAAAATTGTAAAAGATGTGTTTAACTAATATGTATTCCTTTTTTATATCAATATATGATAATGGATTTTCCACCTTTATCGGTAAAAAGAGAGGTTAAGTTGTTAAGAAAATGAGTAGAGGAAAGGCTTGTGATGTAGTGGAGTCATAGGTAGAATACTTAAAATAGGAAAAGGACATCCTTGCTCCTCATATCAAGAAAATTTTCAACATATTTTTGACATGCTCGTTTCCAAGTGATTGGACAACCAACATAGTAATACCTATTTTTTAAGAGTAGTGATAGTAAATAATCCCTCCAATTATTGTACCATTATGATAAATCATGTATTTGCAAAGTTGTTTAAAAGCATGGTCAAGTACAAGACTGAAAAGTGGATCGAAGAGAAATATTGGAGAGCAAAATGACAAGTAGGTTTTAGACCAAAATAATCAACTATAGATAATTACATTGTTTTGAGGCATATCATTACAAAAATTTGAAAAGTATATTGTTGTTTTGTTGAATTCAAGAGAGATTTTGGCATGCTTCTCAAGAGTAAAATATATTGTAGGAGGAAGGATATTTGTATCTTAGAGAAATGATATAGAGTGTGTGTTTATAGGCTTTATAAGGGGGTTCAAGTAAAAGACAATACTTAAATATGCATTTTAGAAGGTTTAAGGAGTGTCATATGTGTCAAACAGGGGCATCTTCTATCCCCTATCATTTCTGACATTTAGATCAGCAAACAAAATAATGATTGTACTTACAAGGAAGTGATGGTGTTTTTTGAGAGATTATGTCATGAGGTTCTCTTGTACATTGATGATCTCATTTTTATCATTAGATCTACTTAAGGGTTACCAGAACACTTATATGCTTTAAAGCACTTTTACATGGAGGTGCATATGCAAATCAACACTAACAAGACTAATATTGTGATATTCACCAATATAGAAAAGAAAAAAATAGCTCAACTTTTAGTTTGAATGAAATATTCTAGAGGAAATAATAAAGTACAAGTATTTTGGGGTTGACTTCAACAACGAGCTTATTTGGGATACTAGTGGAAGGAAGAGAATTTTGGGAGTTTATAAAGCACTAAATATGTTACAAAATAGAAGCAAGGAGATTGGGTTATGGGATTGGAAAACTATGTGTATTCTATTCAATTTTTTAGTTATTCTAGTGGAGTTTTACATAGGTTTATTATGGGATAGTATAATTTAGAGTAAATGGAAGAAAATATAAAGGATTCAAAATGCATGATCACAAAAAAATATAAGCTCGAAGCTTCAATCCCCTAAAAAATTCTTCTAGTTGAAACAGGTACCTTCCCTATCAAAGTCATTGATATGACACACCTTTTAAGTTACTTTCTTTTAAACAAGCAAGTGAAGGCACATAAGTGGCCTAAGACTATCATCAAAGAAGTCTTGAATGAGAGAAAAAAAGTAGATTAGATAAACAAAACTTCATGTGGATGAGAAAATGGGACATCCACCTATATGTGTGTCCAAATAATAACAAAGAAATAAAGGATTTTTCCATGGATAATTTTTGCAAGTTTATGTGGGAGAAGTCATTGGGGAGAAAGAGGAAATATTACCTTAAATGTGACCCCACTTATGATCATCAACAAAAGGCATGCATAGGGACACATGTCCCTTGAAGGGAAAAGTTACTTGCCTAATTGAAGACTAGCTCACACCATCTTTGATGTGAAATAGGTAAATGGAATAGGCCTAGAGAATAATGGAAGGAAAGAGTTTGTATGTTTTGCACAACTAGGGCAGTTGAATTTTAAAAATGCTTTATTTGGACTATGAATATTACAATGATATTTGGGCTAAATATGAGAGTACATGTTAGTAGTTGTTTCCACATAGGTCATGAAGAAGAGGTAGAGAGGCTCCAACACAACAATCAATAAATCATGTTTGGCATACCATTATTACAATTTAATGGATTTATAAAGCCTTTCAACTTGCTAACTACCCAAACAACATAACTTAACTAATAACTAACATCTATTTAATAAATTAATATTAACATAACTAATTACTAATTACTAATAGCTTTAATAATATTTCTTATGTTATGCACTAATTCCTAACACCCCCTTTAGTATTTAAATAGGAAATCTTATATTGCACAACATATGGTTGGCCTTGGTTAGTCATTGCCTACATTTTCTAGTTGCAATTGAGATTCACCACACTTTTCATATTTGCTCCCCTTAATGAAAAATGTCCCTGGATGTCGATTTTCATTGCTAATGCATCCAAAATAAATCAACCAATGCTACAAGAAAGAAACTTATCTACATCAAGTTGTCAATAATGGTGGTGGGTGATATAATTTCACTTCAAGTTCATTTTTATGAATACACACCTTACACAACTAAAAGAGACTCTAATTTATATTAGGAGGCCTTGGATGATTGTGGTCTAGGCTTATTTTATAGACTTGTGATAATTACAACAAGTACTTAGTGGGACCCTTTTGCATTTTTCCTATGAACAACAACAAATGAATAATCATATTTATTGGCATCACATGGATTTATTTAACTAAAATAAGTTGGGACTTTATTCAGTCCTTATAATTGCATCAATGACGTCATCTAAATTTCATCTTTTCTTTTTATTATTTTCCAAATATATATGACCTTATCATTCCAATTTTGTAACTATCTTGGGCAAGCAACAAACTAGATGTGGCAATTATAGATTTAAGCAAAGTACTTCACCCAAAAAGCACTAGGGAGGCATACTTTTTTTTTTCTAAGGGACAGTGCTAGTGATCAAACCCATTGTATAGCATGAATCCCATGCCCTAAAACTATTATCTTTGATAAGAAATTTTAAATATTCATAATCCACATACAATAGCAATCATTTATAATATTAGTAGAAGCATCTCATACTAAATCTAATAATCATAGAGATTTTTTAACACCATCAAAATATTGTACACCATGTTTATAATAATTATTAATTCAAAATTGGGGGATCACCTTGTGGTTTAATGGTCAAGTGGTTGCATTGTTAATGATGCAACCAAGGTTCAAATCCCCACTTGGCCCAAACACGATTGATGTCAGTTTGGGCCCACCTTAGTGGATGTGCTAGAGATTGGTGGATGTGTTGGAAGTTGGTGGGCATGCTAGTGGACGTGGAGATGGGAGTGGTGGATGTGCAGGAGGTTGGTAGACGTGTTGGAGGTTGGTGGGTGTGTAGGAGGTTGGTGGACATGCATGAGGTTGGTGGGCATGTTGGTGGTTGGTGGATGTGGAGATTGGTAGAGGAGAAATGAAAAAATGCCAAAGAGGTGTTAATGCCTCGACATGTTCTCAGGGATGGAGTCCCCCATTATGGCTCCACTAGTTCAAAGCTCCAGTCAAAAGTGATTACCGACTTAAAAAAATATTAATTAAAAATTGTTATTAATAAATGTGAAACAAAGTTTCAATTATCGACAACTATATTCAAAATTATCATATTATGATTGAAAACCACACTACATTAATAATATTTGCATATACCCTTTGAGGAAATAACCTTTTTCCAACAATCAAAAAAGCATTTTTTATTCCACTTACACTTAATTATCTGTCATGTCCCTTTTTTTAAACATAGAACTTACTAAATATAGTAAGTCCCCATTAGCCAAAAATGGTAAGTTGACTAAGATAGGATATAATGGGAAAGATTATTTATTTAATATTTATTGTTCCAATACAATTTACATATTTTCAAAAAATAAATATTAAATTTATTATTATTTTAGTGGATTTCTTATCATATAAATTTGATTTTTTACAAGCATTGGGAAGGTGATTTAGAGGCCTAAAAAATGGATAAGATAATTTTATTAGATTATACACCAAAAATTAATTAAAATCATTTGAATTTCATCCTTTATTTTTAAAACTTTAAATGCTCACAACTTTTGCATACAAAGTCTTTTTTTTGGTTCCCAAAAGAATTGAAACATTTAAAAAGTAGTAAATAATGAAACATTTAATTTTACATACTAAGGAGAGAAAAAAATTCATAAATCATCATAGAAAGTTGTCTTGTTGTCTTTGATCCTATGCACACCTTTGTGTAAGTTGACCTAAGAGAACATCTCTCTCTCTCTCTCTCTCTCTCTCTCTCTCTCTCTCTCTCTCTCTCTCTCTTATATATATATATATATATAAAGCAGAAAATCACGATCGAACCCTAGTTGCTCTCCCCTCTTCCAACTCCAAAGAGAGAGAAGGGAGGTTCACTAGGGTTGATGGTTTTCACTTAGGGGAGAGACTTTACATTCAAAAGAGGGGTTGAAACCCACAAGATCCAATCCCACACAATGCAAGATTGGATGCTAAATGTGTTTCAAGGGTTAAGAAAGCAAGGCTACCCTCTTTTGTAAAGAATGTTGATAGAAGAATTAAGCTAGGAATGCATAGAAAGTGACGAAGATTCGCTTATAAACTGAGATAGGGATATAGGATGAAGCTGCGGACCTGGAATTAGCAGTAAAATGTCGATACGGCGCTGTCCTGCAAATTTGAGCAAAAGTTGTCGGGACGATGGCGCCCGACGTGCACAGGGTCCTTCGAAAAATCCGCGAAACGAAGGGGGATCTGTTCGTCTTTGCACAAGGATTCCAGATCTTCAATTTCAGCCGCGTACCTGCAACCTACACACAGAAAAGCGAAGACGATTGGGGGGTTAGGGATTAGGGGTTTGCCTTTAGGTCAAACCCCGGTTTTGGAATTAACCAAGAAATGAGAAATTGCTGTAAATGTAATGTAAAACAAGTACTAATACCTTGTTGTAAGGATGTTTGTATCCTTATGTGCGAAGGTATAGATGTTGTTGTTTGTTGTATTGTTGTATGTTGTATGTAGCATGTAGTATGTGATCTCCTCTTCAATGGTTGAATCCTTGTCTTGAATGCAACACTTAGCCTTGAATGGAGACTTAGAATAATCAATTGCTTGAAAGAATGCTTGAATGCTTGAATGCTTGAGTATAGTTTCCACGCTTTTTCCATCATATCGAATGAAAGAGGAATATGTCATTTATATACTTGCCAATTAGGGTTAATAGACTGATTTTCCCGACCTTAGGCCGACCAGGAAAGATAATTTTCCAATTTGCAAACATAAAGACCTGAAGTCCAAAAGAGACCGGGCCCAAAATAGGACCCAGGGACCAGGTGTTAGAGTATTTGGGTATTTACTTGATTAATTAAACATTCTTTGTTTAATTATTTAAGTTCCCTTTATCTCTATTACACTTAAGCTAACTTTAGGTGCATATAATTAATTGTTTTAATTAATTATTATGTACAAACCTAGGTTTTCCCTTTTTAGGGTTTCTTGACCTATTAAAGGTTGAGTTCTTTCTTTTCATTGTAAGAATCACATTACATATTTTTGTGAATATTGAGCTCTCTCTTTTTGAGCATATTCTCTGTGTTTTGTATGTTCTTCAGATTTTGCTTCATTGCTTCTCCTTGTAACAGGTTATTCAGCTTGCAGAAGATCTTCAGGCTCCTGTGGTGTTGTATTTTCTCAACTCCTATATGGTATCAGAGCGTGGATTTGCAGCTGCCTGTTCTTGTTTTTGAGTTTTTTGGCTTTGGAAGCAGATCTGGGGTTTCAGGAATTTTTTTTGTGTACCTAGCGTTTGAGCTTTTTTTCTGAGCACTTTGGGCCTAAACGGACCTCACCATCGTGCTCAGAAGGCCCGAAAACCCCTATGGTCATATAAAATTCGACCTATTTTGGTTCCTGAGCCTCCGGGAGCTATTTTTTTCCGATCCAGGCCGTACGGCCTTGGCACGCAGATCGAGAAAAAAAATTTAAAAAAAAAATAAATTATTTTTTGCCTTTTTATGGCATGCAAGCCGAAATTTTCTTTTAAAAAAAAAATCTTTCAAAAAAGGCGAAAAAAAAAGAGGTTTTTGTTTCTTTTTAAGAAAAAAAAATTTTTTTTGGGCACATTTTTTGGGTACCGCAGGGTACTGGACTGACAGGCTTGTCAGACCTATCAGTCCGGCCCCTGCGGCCCCTGCCGGCGGCCCCTCCGTCCTTTTCCGGATGCCGCCGCTGTTCCTCCGGCTCTCGCCGCCCGCGAACTGCCGCTGCCGGCCGCTCCATATCGCCGCTCCGGCTCCCCGCCGGCCAGGTCCGCCGTCTCCACCTCCCTGCGCTGCCGCCGCCTATCAAAACTGCCGGCAGCCCGGCTCCGTCCGTTCCCCGGGCACAGTTTTTTCCGGCCGCCGCCCTGCCACCCGGCCGCCACCGGAGCTCCGCTCCCTGGCCACCAGACAACCAACAGGCCACCAGACCCCTTTTTTGGGCCTTTTCAAGGGGGGTTTGGTTTTTTGGCCCTATCTTGGGCATACGGAGTCGGATTTTGGAAAACGAATAGGCGTCGAAAAGCTAGTTCCGAGGCCGACCTCATGGTGTTGGTAATTTATTCCAATTTTTCTGTTTGACTGTGTTTTTTTACAGTCAAAGTGAGGTCTCTTTTTTGCACTCCGGGAGATGTAGAATGAGCATCCGACCTCCATTTTTTGAAAACTTTATATTTTTGGAAAGCGTGTTCTATGTACTTTCCATAAATATGGTTTTTTTTTCCAGATTCTGCTCCATGCATATTTTATTCAATTTTTTGCTTTTCAGCACTCTAGTGGATATCGTGGTTGTTTCAGGTCCTGGGATCTCTTTTCTAAGTAGGATGTCTCTGTTTTGATTCTCGTTTCTATTTCTAGTCTTCTTATCATTGTAGCTTGTAATTATGCAAACGCACTGAGATAAAGTGCCAACATGCATTGTTTACTTGGAATCTTGCATATCAAGTGCCATGAGGGGGTTGATGTTTGCCTTTGTTTGCCATCTTCCTTTGTCAAGTGAGTGTTCCTTCCACGACATTGGCCTCATGATGATGTGTCTCAGCACCTTTGATGTTCTTGGTTCTTCGTCATGCAGTTGTTTTTGGCTGTCCTTTTCAGTTTTCCTATCCCTCTCCCACTTCCGCATTATGGGGAGGTTTATCCTGTTGGTTCTAATGCTTCCGTGGTTCGATTGATCAGCTCTTCAGGCTTTGGTTTCTCATGCCATCTGTATCTTCGATTTCCTATTGGTTCTAATGCTTCCGTGGTTCGATTGATCAGCTCTTCAGGCTTTGGTTTCTCATGCCATCTGTATCTTCGATTTCAGTTGTTTTGCCTTGTTTGCCTCCTGATTCGAGTAGTGTCATTTAAGGGCACTCATGCAGATTATAGTCTTCTCTACCTGGTCATGTTCTAGTTCAGTGGATGTTCTTCAGATCAGCAGTTATTCTTCGACAGAGTTTGCAGGGTCTTCATGCTTCAGTGATATTCTTTTCCATCTCTTTTTGGAGTAGAGTTTTGTTCCCATGTGGTTTTCTCCATTTCTCCAATTCATAGAGATTTCATTGTATTTGGGTACCTGATCAGGCCTTGTTGTCGGGACCCATCTTTATTGCTTTCAGTAGCTGTTCTAGGTTTTAGCTTCTCCCTAAGTCTAGCTTAAGGGGGGGTGTTAGAGTATTCGGGTATTTACTTGATTAATTAAACATTCTTTGTTTAATTATTTAAGTTCCCTTTATCTCTATTACACTTAAGATAACTTTAGGTGCATATAATTAATTGTTTTAATTAATTATTATGTACAAACCTAGGTTTTCCCTTTTTAGGGTTTCTTGACCTATTAAAGGTTGAGTTCTTTCTTTTCATTGTAAGAATCACATTACATATTTTTGTGAATATTGAGCTCTCTCTTTTTGAGCATATTCTCTGTGTTTTGTATGTTCTTCAGATTTTGCTTCATTGCTTCTCCTTGTAACAGGTTATTCAGCTTGCAGAAGATCTTCAGGCTCCTGTGGTGTTGTATTTTCTCAACTCCTATACCAGGGCGTTGGGCGCCATGGTCCTGGGGGACCAGGGCGCTGGGCACCCTGGTCCTGAAGGACCAGGGCGCTGGGCGCTCTGGTCCCACCTCCCGGGATAGCAGGGTGCAAAGGAGGTTCAGGCCAGGGTGCAAGAAAATGCAATTTTTGGTGTCATAATCAGGTTTCGGGGTCTCCATTCAGGTTGCATATTGCGTCGCCATCGTGAAGACCGAAATGCAGTCAAAATTGCAAGTGTCGCAATTTTAGGACGCTACATTTAGTCCCCACTTTAGCGGGAGTATAAGCGTACGCTCATACTTCCGGTAAAGTACAAGGAAACAACATTGAAAAACTTTCACCACGTCAAGGAGGCAAGATACACCAAGCCCCCAGTGGGCTAAGGATCTTACGACTTCGATTGACACAGTAAAAGGGAAGATCACAAGGGAGAACCATGACTGTCAGTAGTAAGGTTCCCTCACTATGAGTCATGCAAGAAAGATATCAAAAATTTTCAAGACAAAGCTAAATTTGTCAAGAAATTTTCAAGTATCTTGAAAAGATATGGACGGGATGTATGCCCCCCTACGTTAAAGCGATCGCACACGCCTCATCGGGGGTGATTGCTTTAAGGTAGTGATACATATAAGAAATGAGAAAGGAGCACGTTATCACAAGGATTTAGCCCCCAAGTGTGAGATAAGCCCAAGGATAATAGACACAAAACACAAAGCACAAGGTGACTTCGCTTTCCTCGGGGTCAGTATGCTATATGATAATTCATGTATATCATATGTATGTATGCATAATTGTTCTTCATTCCCCAATCAAGGAAGGTCACCTAGAAGAAGGGAACACATGTGTCTTTTGAGTCAACATGAGAGAGACCAAGAGATCTCAATGCTTTGCATCGTCCTCAAGTAGACAACACTAAGGACAACAAATAGAAGAATGAGAATAACATATAGAAGAAGTAACAAAAGAGAGGGGGAGAGAATCTGCTATGCTAATGAAACTATTCTAGCACGTCATCTACCCCCCGATCTTGCTGATCAATGTTTCCGGAAGGTAGGGAACACACTAGAGGAGGAACATCCAACACAGCAGATGGAGCTATCACAAGATCCAAACAAGGGCCATGTTCATGTTCCGAGCCACGTTGTTCTTGTCTAGGAGCTAGGATAAGTGCTTTAGAAAATTCGTTAGATAGATGGTTATCAATATCAACAAGTTCATATTCACTATCAGAATGAACAGGAGAAGTAGCATTTTCATCACGAATAACATTTTCATCTATATCATCATCAAGATTTATAAAAATAGGATCTTTAACTCGCACAGGATCAAGACCATCATGCATCTTATGTTTAGGAGATTTCGGCTCAATCGTCGGCTGAGGAGAAAATGGAATAATGCTTGTTGAAGGTGTTTTTGGAGATTGCAAAGTTTGAAAAGCAGCTGCCTGAGCTCTAAGACGACGCTTTCGTCGGCGTTCACGTGCAGAACGATTTCGTCTAGTCTTAGTAGGAAGTTGCGAAGAGTGAGGAGGAGAAATGTTCTCATCCTTATCACTTGGGTGTTTAGGTTGTGGTCTCTTAGGCTGGATAATAGGAGAAGAAGAAGGTCTCTTCTCTCTATAAAAGGAAGGAGGAGGAACTGCTCCATATAAGGGAGGAATATTTGGTTTTGGAAGGAGACCAAGTCCATCATGATGAGGAGGGATAGGTCTACTTTTAGGAAGTTTATTAGATATAGGCATAGTCACATCCATAGGAATGGGTTGGGAATCTTCTTGAGGAAAGACATTAGTTTTATCTTTCAAAGGAAGAACCTCCTTCTCAAGAACGATAGGAATATCAAGTTTGGGTGTTCTAGGTTCACTTAGAGATAGGATCATATCTGTTTTCCACTTTTGATAAGATTTGAAAAGATGATCACTTCGCAGAGGAAGAGATTGGAATTGTTTAGGCCAAAAATAATCAATAGGAACACTAGAGGTTCTTTCAGCCGGTTTAAAGAGACTATGATTGACAGTAACAACTTCACCATTATGGGGAAATTTCAAACACTTGTGAATAGGAGAAGCAATAGCTTTCATGGAAGATAGCCAAGGATAGCCTAGCTTCACACGAAATTGTTCGGATGATGGAATGATAGCAAAGTCCACATCAAGGGTTTTGTTATGGACCTCAATAGGTAATGTAATAGAACCAATTGCAGGAGAAGAAAATGCATCAAATAGTTTCACAATCACATCTGTTTTGTCATAGATCACTTGATTCAATTGCAAAGTAAAAAGAAATTCTTCAGTAATGACATTAACCATGCAAGAAGGATCAATAAGCACTCCACGGCAAGGTGTATTTTTGACTTTTGCAACTATATATAAAGGACCATCAGGTGCCCTGATAGTTTCACTGGAATCAAATGTGATGGAAGGTTCTTTAGGGTTTTCTTGCTGCTCTACAAAGTTAATCACATTCGGAGTCATAGACACGAGATCATCAGGTGAGACAGAGGAATCAGTAGTATCAATCGCATTAGAGGTATGAGAAGGCAATGGATCAGTGAAAATCTAAAGATTTTGGTTAGGAGGAGCTACATATGTGTTGCCTCTATCATTCACTCCAGAAACAGAAATAGTATTATTATCAATCAAATCTTGAATTTTACCCTTTAAAGCAAAACATTTTTCAGTATCATGCCCAGGTTGACGATGAAATTGACAAAAAGATTTGTTATCAAAATAGGGTGAGGTAATCTTTGCAGGATCAATTTGCCTTATAGGAGGAAGAGTAAGCACATTTTGTTCCAATAACTTATTCATAATACTATGCAATGATTCATTCAAAGGAGTAAACTTTCTTTCTCTCTTGAAAAACTTAGAAATAGGAGACACACCTGATGCTGCATTCACATTGTTGTTGATGATGTTTTCATTGAATTTAATGGACTCTCTGTTCGGTTTAAACTTCCCAAATGGTTGTTGACTACTATCACCCTTATCACTCGGAGCCATAGGATGTGATTGTTCCATTTGACTCACAGTCAGTTGATAATTGTGAAGAGTTGCGCACAACTGTTGGAAAGAAGTAAACTCAGAAAACAGGAGTTTGTCTCTAATATCTTTTTGTAAATTAGAAATAAAGATTCTTTGAATATCATTGTCAGGCACTGGAAAAGAAATTTGAGCATACAAATGCTTATATCTACCAATGAAATCAGTCACTTTTTCTTTAACACCTTGTTTACAATGCATTAAATCAATCAAAGTAACTTTAGGACTTATATTGTTTTGAAATTGTTGAATGAAAGCATTTGCAAGTTGTTCGAAAGAAGTAATACAATAAGAAGGCAACGAGCAATACCATTGTAGGGCTTTGTCTCTTAATGTTCTAGTAAACAGTTTTGCAAGCAACCTTTGGTCATAAGCAAAATCAGTACATATTGTTTGAAAGGTCTTAACATGTGTTAGAGGATCACCCTTACCATTATAAAGCTCCAAATGTGGAATTTCAACATGTTTAGGGGGAATAGCTCGAACAATATCAAGAGAAAGTGGGCTCGCAACATCAAATGTGGGCATACTAAACTTAGATTGATTCATAGAGGCAATTTGTTGCTGTAAAGAAGAGACAGTTTGTGCAAGATTGTTAATGGTCGCTTCAGTCGAAGAGTTCATATTGGACGTGTTAGATTGTGATGGAGGTGTTATGTTATTGAAAGAAGGTAGAGAGTAAGGTGGTGGGACACTATGATAGTTAGTCATAGGAGATGATTGGAAAGGAGGAACACTACAAGGAGGAATGGAATGGTTAAATGAATTGCCCCCTTGCATCATGTTCATTTGCGGAGATGTAATAGGAACACTCATTGAAGGAATGAATGAAGAAGTTGGATTGATTGAAGGAAGAGGGTTAATTGAAGAAGAGGGATTGCCCCCATGACTAGTGATCATAGGAGGAATGTCTTGTATTGAAGTAGTCATTATGTTTGATGTAAAAGTAGGTATGCTAGCAATAGAAGTTGTCAAAGGAATAGAATGATTGTCTTGAGTAGGAGGTTGTGTATAACCTAAGGTTTCGGCACAACTTTTCATAGGCATCACATTTGAATCCACAATGTGTGCAATATCACGCAAAATATCAATTCCATTCTTATCACTTTGAAGCATACGTTTTAGACCCTCAATTAAAGGAAGAGCTTGACTATCAGGGTATTCTTGAGACATCCATTGTCGAAAATCGTCAAATTGGTTATCCAATTTTGAAAGTTGTTCTACAGAAACCTCATGGAGAGCTTCTTCATCATTAAGAGGATTAGAGGAATTACCCATGTCCTCGTTAAAAAGACCATTCAAATTAGGTTCCATCTCCTCAGTAATTAAACCTTGGAAGGACCTAATTCTAAGGCTTTGTCTAACGGGAATAGTGTAGGTAGGGCTTATTGTTGTAAAACTCATGCACTAAAGAGAGAGAGAAGATTTTGAATTTTAAAGGTAGCAAATTTTAGTAAAACCAGCCAATCTTCCAGATTTAAGCTGTTAAATACAATCAGGATAATCTCCCAAAATTTTGGAAAAAATGTCCGGGACCGTGGCGCTCGGAGTGCACACAGTCCTCGCAACTTTTTTCGAAATTTGCAAGGATGAAAGTTATGATGATTTTACAGCTAACCTGAAAAAATTGAGTGATTTTACGATCTGTAGATAGGCCAAATTAAAGTTGCAATCTCAAAATTGAACCCTACCAAGATTGTCGAAAAATGCAAAATTTGAATTTTGAAAAAGAGAGGGAAACTGAAATTTTGAATTTTATGATTTTAGATGGAATACCAAAAGCAATGCAAGTTTTGAAATTTGAAAGTTGACTCAATTTCACGCAAAATTCAATTTTGAAAGCGGAAACCAAAGTTGTTGTAATTAAGCACTTAATTTCAAAAGTCACAAATTGCAAGAATTTGAATAAATCACTAAAATTTCGAATGAATGATAACACCCTTTTCAGATTTAGGACTGTAAGAAACACAATTTTGACACAAATTTCAATTTCAACAATTTTTGAATGATTAGAAGCCTCAATCCAAGTAATCGCTAGACCAACTTTGACTGTAATTTTGAAGGTGTTAAAATTGATAAAATCAGCCAAAATTCTGGATTTTAGCAGAAAAATACAGTAAGATCTAGCTCCCGAAATTTCGGAAAAAATGTCGGGGACGATGGCGCTCGGAGTGCACACGGTCCTCGCAACTTTTTTCCAAATTTTCAGGGATGAAAGATATTGTGATTTTATTGCGGAATCCAAAGTTACAGCTGATTTGGAGATGTTTTGATCAGTGAAATTGTCGGACAAAGGTTGAATCAAGAGGGTTTCAAAAATTAGGGTTTTGACACTTAACCACTTAATTTTCAGAATTAAAGCACAAATATGAATTGATAATTTGTAATAGAAGGGAAGATCTGAAACAAGCATCAACAATTAAACATTTCGCAAGCTTAATTACTAAAAAGAAAATTTAGGGTTTTTATGCAATTAACCTCTAAAATTTTGCAAAAGATCAAACATGGAAATGTAATCAAGGAATCCAATTTTCAGATCTAACTATGAATAATCAGAAAGGATGTTCACGTCGGGTTCACCAAAATGTAAAGCGAAGAATCGCGATCAAACCCTAGTTGCTCTCCCCTCTTCCAACTCCAAGGAGAGAGAAGGGAGGTTCACTAGGGTTGATGGTTTTCACTTAGGGGAGAGACTTTACATTCAAAAGAGGGGTTGAAACCCACAAGATCCAATCCCACACAATGCAAGATTGGATGCTAAATGTGTTTCAAGGGTTAAGAAAGCAAGGCTACCCTCTTTTGTAAAGAATGTTGATAGAAGAATTAAGCTAGGAATGCATAGAAAGTGACGGAGATTCGCTTATAAACTGAGATAGGGATATAGGATGAAGCTGCGGACCTAGAATTAGCAGTAAAATGTTGATACGGTGCTGTCCTGCAAATTTGAGCAAAAGTTGTCGGGACGATGGCGCCCGGCGTGCACACGGTCCTCCGAAAAATCCGCGAAACGAAGGGGGATCTGTTCGTCTCTGCACAAGGATTCCAGATCTTCAATTTCAGCCGCGTACCTGCAACCTACACACAGAAAAGCGAAGACGATTGGGGGGTTAGGGATTAGGGGTTTGCCTTTAGGTCAAACCCCGGTTTTGGAATTAACCAAGAAATGAGAAATTGCTGTAAATGTAATGTAAAACAAGTACTAATACCTTGTTGTAAGGATGTTTGTATCCTTATGTGCGAAGGTATAGATGTTGTTGTTTGTTGTATTGTTGTATGTTGTATGTAGCATGTAGTATGTGATCTCCTCTTCAATGGTTGAATCCTTATCTTGAATGCAACACTTAGCCTTGAATGGAGACTTAGAATAATCAATTGCTTGAAAGAATGCTTGAATGCTTGAGTATAGTTTCCACGCTTTTTCCATCATATCGAATGAAAGAGGAATATGTCATTTATATACTTGCCAATTAGGGTTAATAGACTGATTTTCCCGACCTTAGGCCGACTAGGAAAGATAATTTTCCAATTTGCAAACATAAAGACCCGAAGTCCAAAAGAGACCGGGCCCAAAATAGGACCCAGGGACCAGGGCGCTGGGCGCCATGGTCCTGGGGGACTAGGGCGCTGGGTGCCCTGGTCCTGAAGGACCAGGGCGCTGGGCGCTCTGGTCCCACCTCCCGGGACAGCAGGGTGCAAAGGAGGTTCAGGCCAGGGTGCAAGAAAATGCAGTTTTTGGTGTCATAATCAGGTTTCGGGGTCTCCATTCAGGTTGCGTGTTGCGTGGCCATCATGAAGACCGAAATGCAGTCAAAATTGCAAGTGTCGCAATTTTAGGACGCTACAATATATATATATATATATATATATATATATCACTCCTTTTATCATCCCCTCTAGATCTTTCCAAAGTTATATATATCCCCTTTTATCCCTATCTCTCCCTCTCCCCCTCTATTCCTATCAATCCCTATTTCTATATCTCTCCACTAATATTTATTCTCTTTATTTATCTCCCTCCTTCTACCTCCCTCTACCTATACCTATTTATTTGTCTATATCACCTCCTTTCTCTCTCATTCTTGCCCCTCTATCTCTATCTCCCTATATATCTATCTTCATGTCTATCTATATCGCATTATATACAACTCTCTTATTTCACTCCATCTCTCACTCTATATGTATTACTCTATCTATCCATATCTATCTCTACCTCAATTTCCATATCTCTCTATCTCTCTTCATATCCATCTCTCTATATATCTCCCTCTATCAATATCTCTCTAGCTCTATACATGATCAATCTATCTCCCCCCTCTTCCTCTCTCTTCCTCTCTATGCATCTCTCCCTTTCTCTACCTCTATCTTTCTATTTAACCCCTCTCTATCTACCTTTGGCTCTCCCTCTATCCTTCTCTATATCCCCTTTTGTATATGTCTATCTCTCCATCCCTCACTCTCTCTATTTGTCCCTCTCTATCTCTATTTCTCTCTTCATCATTATATTGCAGCATCTATTGTTACTACTTACTAAGATTGCCATTAGTCTTATGTTCAAAGTTATTCTATATATTCTAGTCGGTTACTTCTACCAAATCTTTCAGTCGGTAAGCACAGAACAGTCGATAAGCACAGTGCAGTTGGTTATAGAAGAAAGTAGTCTCAGAGCGTAGTATATACCAAACACTCTACCAAGTAACACTCTATGTCTACCGAGCAACAAGAATGATATACCGAGTGAACACACACCGAGTGAAACATGTTACCAGATTCACTGAACCTGGACATATATGGGAAACGTGTTACAAAGATCGAGGAACAACCATTATCACATTGGAAATTGCACTTAAAGATTGTGTATGATTTTGAGGTCATCTAACCAATGAAATATTTTGCATGGTTATTCATTCGAGAAATCATGTTTGTAAGATTGAAGCATGGACCAGATCACCGACATAAGATATCTATTTATACAACATGAATTCAGGAATAGATATATGTGCATGTGTGTGTGAAGCAAGACATATACAAAAAAGAAAATCACGAGATATCACAGAGTGTTATGACTGTTACAGTTGACAGAGAAACACAGAGGTCACCGAGAAGGATTTCAGAGAACAATTAAGGAACCAAGTAAACATAAGGGTTTACCGAGTTAATATATGAATTACCGAGGTATGCTATAAGTAAGGTAATATCATTTTGAGCACATAGAATCTGCTATAACATTTCAGATGTGAAGTTGTAGATAATTTGTAAAGATTTGATTGTAATATTTTGAGTTGTAAGAAAAACCTCTAACAAGGTAAAAGACTCTAACTAAGTCTATAAATTGTAAAGCCTCTAACCAGGTGCAACATTTAGAATAAGTGTTGTAAAATCCTTTAGCAAGGTAGATCTAACAGATCTTGATACTCCTAACAAGGTAAGCTATCAGAAATAGCTAAACATGTAGCTCTAACCGAGCAACCTTTATTATTGCAGTAGTGAAGTTGTGGGTGTCATCCCCACCACAGTTTTTCTCTCTAACCAAGAGTTTCTGCGTAACCAAAATATATGTGTTATGTAGTGAATCATGTATGATTGTTATTTATTTGTTTTAGCATTATATTATGTTACTGCACTATTCAGTTTATGCTTAACAGTAAAGTTATTATTGAAGAAAAGTTTTGAAGTACTGATTCACGCCTCCCCTCTCAGTACATTAGCTTTCCATATTGGGCCTAACAATTGGTATTAGAGCTTCAATCTTGGAAAAGGGTTTAACTGCCCAAAGAGAAAGATCTTATCAATGGAAGGCTATAAACAATCTCGAAGAATTGTATATCTGCAAAAAGAGTTGGATCATGCTAATCAAGTGATTGCAGACATGCAAAGACAAATGCAAAAATCATTGAAAGTGAGAAGAAGGTTATCTGATGATTTGCAGGACTCTCAAGAGCTGGTGGAACAAATTGAGACATCATCTGAGAACAGTATGTCTAAAGAGACTGAATAAATGATTGAAGTGTTGAAAGAAAAGAACAAAGCACTGACTAATTGGCTAAAAGCAATGAAAAGAGAACATGAGCATTTTAGCACACAAATGACTGAAAATCTTGATGCATTGAGGACAGTCGAGGATAAAGTAAGAGATCTAGAAAGAGAGAAACAACAACTTGAAGCATTAGTATCTGAAAAGAATGATGAAATCATAAGATTGATTGGGATTCAACAAAATATGTCAGATCAACTAGGTTATGCACATCATGAAGCAAATCTGAAAGATGATGAGAATCACGCATTGAAACTTGAAGTATCAAGGTTGACCGATGAACTTGAAATAGAGAAGAAATCCAAAGAAACACTGAAGAAGAGTTATGAAGCATCAAAGATGTTGGATGAGCAAATGAATACAAGAAGACCCAACAAAGATGCAGGACTCAATTATAAAGGAAAAGACTCTACCGAGAAGGGAACTCATACAACCGAGAGAGGAGAATCATCAAAGCAAGCTGGAATCAAGAAGAACATCAAAAGAAAGAAGCCTATTTGCAACTATTGTGGAAATCAAGGTCATACTGCCAACATGTGCCAAATCATAAAAGGTAAGCAACCAAATGTCACTAAGTCCAACGATTATTGTTACAATTGCAATAAATATGGTCACACATTTAACCAATGTAGGACAAAGTCTGCTAGCAATTATAAGAACCCAAAAATTAAAGGGTTTTATAAAAAATGCAATAGATATGGACATAGTACCGAGAAGTGTTGTCTTAAGAAAAAGAACTATATGTGGTCTGCACACCGAGCAAATACTGAAAGCTACCGAACTCACAGAGAACTTAACCGACCATATGCTACAGTACCATGGGATTACAATACAAGGATATGGTGTGAATGTTGTGGAAGATATGGACATATAAGTGCCAACTGCTTTATAAGGTTTGGAATGAACAACCGAAGATCATGGAGAAATATTGGTATGACATGTTTTCATTGTCACAAAGTTGGACACTTGGCTGGAGATTGCAGAGATCAACCTAGAGGAGACACTAAAGAAATAAAAAGCAAATTACAGATGATTTGAAAAAGAAGGAAATTGTGTCAAATGAAGAAAGCACCTTACCTATCGAGTTAGGTGCACCTATTCCAAATTAATCGGTAAAGGTATGAAGGGACTGCATTCTCTTAAGGTTAAATCTTAAACAATTCCTACTTTATTATGTACTTAAGTCAAAATCTGCATAGTTAAAGATGTATTAGTAAGTTTGAAATTCTATCAAAGTATTTTGAAAGCACTATAAAGGAAACCTGTCAAGTCGGTAACTACAAGAAGCCTGTCTAGTTGGTAAATGAAGGAAATCTGGCTACTTAGTTAAAGCAAAAAAAAGAGAGAGAGTAAATTGGTTTAGTGGAACCGAGTGCATTTAATGTTTTAACCTAACCTGCACGGAGCCCGATAAGGTATATTGTGTACTTAAAGCATTTACGCGGTCATTTTTCACTTACCAAGTTTTCAAGAGAGCAGAGCAAAGTGATTCCAAGGTGATCAAACATCCTCCGAAGTGAAATTCAAGGTATTTACATCAATCTCAATGCATTGTTAAGCTGGTTTACCGATCATATCTGTTGAAGATTTCTGTTTCATATTTGTTAAGAGGAAAAGCATCTGTCATTTGAAAGTTTTCAAACCCTAAGGATCTTTTGATAATTTCTATCTGAAATCTACAATGGCACCGAAGATCCATGAACCCGTTGTCGTTAAGAATGTTGAAAAGCCCTCACTAAAATACTCTCTAACTCCCAAAGTAGCATCAGAACTGGATGACAAAACTACATTTTCACTCATCCCGGATAGAGTTTTACTATTTGAGGATGTCAGATTCTTCACCAAATGTCGAGTTGAAGAACTAGGTCATGTTGAAATCAAAGACACCTATGATGAATTGTGCACCGATGGGAAATTGGATAGCAAGTATGAGCACATTAAGATCAAGGGATTGACTAAAGCCCTAACCTATCCCTGTGTCTTCAAACCCCAGTGGGTCAAGTTTGTTCTGAGCAGAGTTCACGATGATTTCATCTGGTTAGAGGAGCAACCATTCAAAATCACCAAGGAAATCATTCATCTGATCACCGGTTACCCTATTTATGATCATGCCCGAGCTCAGAAGATGATATCACAAAAGGAATTGATCACCTTAACCGGAGTGGAATCCGATTGTAGAGGATTGAAACTGGATAATGTAATTGATGCAGAGCTAAAGTTTTCTATTAGAGTGATAGGTTATTGTTTCTTCCAATCGGCAAGGGAAAACAGTGTACCCTGTGCAGCAGTCGACTTAGCATACAAGATTGTGAAAAAGGGAATGAAAATTGATCTTTGTTAAGTATTGCTAAAAAACCTGTTTGAGAATCTAAACACCATCAGGAAGCCGAAGAAGAACAACTCGGCCAATACACTAAAGTTTGGATCACTGTTAGTATGCATGTTTTTCTATTTTGAAAAATTCTTTCCAATAGTCGGTAAAGTAGTTTGGGAGCTACACCGACCAGTCACCCATCAAATTAATGACTTTATCAAACGTCTAGGTGACAACTTCAATGATATTATGGATGATTATTTCAGCAAGTTTCAAGAGAAGATGCATAACAAGTATAGAATTCCACCCCAGCTAGTGGAAAAATACAAAGATGACATATGTTTTGAAGTAGACACCGACTACTGCTATGTGAATGTTGTGGAACCAAGAACTCAATCTTTGCCACCTATGGGTTATGAGATTGACTTTGACATCACACAACAACAGATAGATGCCTTTCTTACACTACCAAGGCATGCTACTGAGCTGAGGTATGGAACATATGAAGAAGTGAAAGAGAAAGTAAAGATGAGCATTGTAGTACCAAAAGTTACAAGAAAAGCAACAAAGATGATCAAGGCACTATCAAAGAAATTTGGAGAAGGTTCTTCCTCCACACCTATCAAGGGAACACTAGTAATCACTGAGGAGGAATCAGAAGCCCAAGAGGCTACTATTACACTAAGCATTGAGCTACCTAAAGGGAAAGTTCTGAAGAGGAAGAAACAGGACACATCAAAGGCATCATCGACTCCCTCAATAAAGCGCCCAAACACAAGATCATCTGCAGTGTCACCGAGTAAGAAACCAAAGACTGTTGTTGTTCCTAAGGTAACAAAGACCTATAAGAAATCTACTCGGAGACTCATTTTGACTAAAGAGTCCATTGACACAGAGTCTGAAGATGCTAACAAATTTCAGATTGTTAAGAGTACAAAGGAAAATGTACATAGTGTTGCTAATTTCTGTACTAACTTGAAAGAATATGGTGGATTTGGAGGATTCAGATATGTTAAGTATGAAACCAGATCTAATAATGAAAAGAGACAAATAGAAGAAGCTGTCATTTGCACAATTCTAAAATTCTGATTGGTCCCATTGGAAGTATCTAACTCTCTTCCAAAAGAATTATATTTGCATATTGATAACAGGTGGAAATATGCAATGGACTCAGAGAAACAGATTAGAGAAAGAAGTCTAGTACATCTCTTTCCAGACATGTCGGTAGTTGAAATAAAAGAACATCTAACAACCTACCACACAAAGTTCCTTGTCAAACAAGAGCCTTAAAACTGATGAATGGTCTGTATATTGAAGTGGAAAATGAGACAAAAGAAAAGTGCATAAATCTTTCGACTCAAGACTGCTGGTGAGCAAGGTGAAGTAGAAATAGTTGATGTCACCGAGCAAGATCCTGATGTCACCGAGCAAGACCCTGCTGACACCATACAAATTGATGAAGGCATCATGGACACCGAGGCACCTAAACAGGAAATGATAGAAGGCAATGCCTATGCAAAACTAGTATCTAGTGAATCAGTTTTGGAACAAGTTCAGCCTTATCCTCCGGTCACTCATTCTGCTACAACCGAGGCCCCTCAGGATACTGAACAAGGTGTAGAGGTTCACAAGTCTACAAAAGGAGAAGCTACTCCTCAGGCCACCGGGGAACAAACCTCTCAGGATCCTCCTAACACTGAAAATGTTGCAACTGAGACCCCGAGCACCGAACCATCGAAGGACTCAACAAAGGCTAAAGAAACTGACAAAAGTGTTGCCTCCATCGAGCAACCTACCAAGGATCCACAAGCTTCCCAAGCTATTTTATTGGTTCAACTAGCCAAATCTAAAGAAAAGAAGATGAAAAAGCATAGTTTCAAGGTAGATATATCGAAACCAATAGTGTTTCCCAATGTAGACATATCAAAATTAAAAGGGCAAGCACTCATTGAATTCGGTGAACTATGCAAAGCAAAGGCCGAACAGGAAAAACAAATGGCCATACAAAAGAAAAATAAAGTACTTCAGAAGGTAAAGACACTATTATCCGATATGCTACCCACAGCTACAGTGTCAACAGATGAAACCATCCATATTCAATTGGATGAACTCCTCAATCAGATAGAGACATCTAGAGTAGATGCATATGAATATTTGAGCAAGTTAAAGGACAAAGAGCTCACTGCAAAAATGATTGAAGAGGTACAGAAAGCTATTGCTATTGGCAAAGTTAAACTTGTCAAATTTATTGTTGAGTTGTCCCCTCAACTCAAGCACATTCTTTATTTATTTCAGAAACTCTGTACATTCTCTTTATTCATTAAAGATATCAAAAATAAAATAGAAGCAATTGAGAAAGAGATCACCGATCTCTCAAATAAGTTGACCACCGAGCCCAATTATGTTCAGAATTTTTATACAAAGTTACAATAGCTCATGGCTCAACAATTGGAACTCAGGAATGAAGAGCACAAAACAAGGATGAACATTATGACTCTTCAAACCTTATTCATTCCACACTTGTCCTCCGTTCAAGAATAGTTCAACCGAGCCACTTACCTATCTACTACACAAGAGGGAAGCACATTAGATGGCTTAATTTCTCTATTGGTTGACATTCAAGCACAAAATTCTTTAATGGACAGTGTCAAGGATACACTCTCTGTCGCCCTCACCGAAGCAAGGACAAAGTATAAATCCATTTTTGACTAGTTGCCTCCACCACATGGTAACTAAATTTTGATGTTTGTCAAAAAGGGGGAGTATAGTATCAAAGTATACGGGGGGAGTATACCGAGCAGTGAACAGAGCAGTAAGCAAAGAACAAGAGCAGCACACAAAACATTGATCACCAAGCATGCAAAATCAGAGTTATGTATAGCATATTGATAAGGGGAGTATATCTGAATATACCATTTCATTGACAAATGTATATATTGTCAGTTTAGTCAAATTTTGCAAGTATATAGATTTTTGAGTTACAACTTTGAAAGTAGTTTTTGTCAAACATCTCAACTAATGTCAATAGGGGAGATTGTTACTACTTACTAAGATTGCCATTAGTCTTATGTTCAAAGTTATTCTATATATTCTAGTCAGTTACTTCTACCGAATCTTTCAGTCGGTAAGCACAGAACAGTCGGTAAGCACAGTGTAGTCGGTTATAGAAGAAAGTAGTCTCAAAGCGTAGTATACATTGAATACTCTACCGAGTAACACTCTATGTCTACTGAGCAGCAAGAATGATATACCGAGTGAACACACACCGAGTGAAACGTGTTACCCGATTCACTGAACTTGGACATATATGGGAAACGTGTTACAAAGATCGAGGAACAAGTAACCGTTATCACATTGGAAATTGCACTTAAAGATTGTGTATGATTTTGAGGTTTTGAGGTCATCTAACCAATGAAATATTTTGCATGGTTATTCATTTGAGAAATCATGTTTGTAAGATCGAAGCATGGACCAGATCACCGACATAAGAGATCTATTTATACAACATGAATTCAGGATTAGATATATGTGCAAGTATATATGTGCATGTGTGTGTGAATCAAGACATATACAAAAAGGAAAATCATGAGATATCACAGAGTGTTATGACTGTTACAGTTGACAGAGAAACACAGAGGTCACCGAGAAGGATTTCAGAGAACAGTCAAGGAACTGAGTAAACATAAGGGTTTACCGAGTTAATATATGAATTACCGAGGTATGCTATAAGCAAGGTAATATCATTTTGAGCACATAGAATTTTCTATAACATTTTATATGTGAAGTTGCAGATAATTTGTAAAGATTTGATTGTAATATTTTGAGTTGTAAGAAAAACCTCTAACAAGGTAAAAGACTCTAACTAAGTCTATAAATTGTAAAGCCTCTAACCAAGTGCAGCATTTAGAATAAGTGTTGTAAAATCCTTTAGCAAGGTAGATCTAATAGATCTTGATACTCCTAACAGGGTAAGCTATCAGAAATAGCTAAACATGTAGCTCTATATTTCTCCCTCTTTCTATCCATACTTATCTTTCCATGTAGCTATAAGGGATGAAGGGAGAGTGATGGAGAGGTAAAGAGACAAGTTTAAATCTTAGGAGATGGAGAGTGCAATAGAGGAGGGAGCAGTGTAGAAGTAGAAATATAAGTGTAGAGCTTGAGAGAGATATAAGGAAGGAGGGATTGAGGGAGAGGTAGAGATAGGTCTAGAGATTGATGTATAAAGTGGGATAAAGAGAGAGGGAGGGAGCAAGGTTGAGAGCAAGGGAGGGGGCAAGAGATAGGTTTGGATCTTAAGAGAGAGGAGGTAGAGTAAGGGATAGAAAGAGATATTATGTTTCATCCATATTTATTACTCTCCTTAGTAAAATGCCTAAATTTAATATTATTGATTTTTCATTAAATGTTTAAAGTATTTTGAAATGAGTGTTACAAACAATCATGAAAAAGGGACTTCATATGTAAAAGTTGTGAGCATTTTATGTTTCAAAAACTAAGTATGAATTTGGATTACATATAACTAATTGGTTATACATAACATAGAAATGCTACCTATTCCATTATGTAGATATTTGAATCACCTTTCCAATGTCTATAAAAAATCCAAAATTCGATTGGAAACGTAAAAGTTATACCCATTTGACTAAAATGTACTTTTTAAGGTTCTTCAAAATGAATATATGCTTAAAAAAAACTTAAAATTAAAAATTAAAAAAACAACTTTAGGAAATAGATATCCATTTTTCTTGACATAATATTTTTACCTCCAATTTTTCCTTGGCAAAGCTTTGGAATTAGGCTTGTGCGGGTCAAGCCTAAAAGGTCAATTGCTCACATGTTAAGAGGTTTCATCTTCTTTTTTGGATTTCACCCTTATAGCTGAGGAATTTTTTATTCAAATTTGATGAAACGAAATGGTTTATTGATAAAATTGCTAGTTTTTCATCAATATAAGATATGAATTATTTTTAAAAATTAATAAATTTCAGTGGCTTAGCCACTTTTATCAAAAAAAAAGAAAAGATATGATTTTTTTTGAATTTAATAGATATTTATTATTGTTTTTTTACATGCATTGTGTCTTAAGTCCCAATTGATAGGCTAATTGAAAAACATCTATAATTTTTAAATAGTTTTGCATTTTTCAAATCCGAAAGATGTGGCACATTATATGCTTCCCACACTATAGATAAAAAAAAATTCATAAAGTTTTGAACAGGTTTTGGCAGTCGGAAAAGCAATTTTTAATATTTTAAAAAGTTCTAATAAAAAATTCATAACTGATTATTTACTTGCAAAAAAAATTACAAAAATATATGCGACACATCTTGGCATGTGTCATCTATGTAGACACCTAAAATTGTCTTGTCTAATTAAATAAATATTTTATTTATTTAATTATTTTATCCTAAGTCTTCTATTTTTTTTTGATTGATAACTGCAGCGTCGTAAATTGTACGCACTTGCTAGGGTGGTACAATTTCACACCTAGTTTAGCACCCACCTTGGTCATTTTGCATTTTGCATTGCATTTCCCCTTTAGTACTTAATTAATTAAATTAATTAGGTCTAAGGTTCTATTTTATCATCTCCTATATCATAAAGTTGGGCCCTTTTCATTAAAGTGTGCCCCTTTCATTTTATTCTTCCAATACATCATTTAATCAAAAACCCTGATTAGGTCCTATTTTGAACTTGGGGGCTTGATTTCGGGGGTCAAAACATCTTGAAATCAGCTGTAACTTCGGGATTCTCTCTAAAATCATCATATCCGACGGCCCTGAAAATTTGGTGAAAAGTTGTCGGGACCATGGCGCCCAGAGTGCACATGGTCCCGGACATTTTTCCCAAAATTTTAGGAGCATGATCCAATCATAAAATAAAGCTTAACCCCAAGAAATTGGTGGGATATTCAATCTCTAGGTCGGCCAAAAGTTGAAATTAAGATCTAGGGTTTCATATATAAGAGCTCTCTTTTTTCATTTGAAAGGATCCGATTTTCGTTTTCAGGAACCTCATATGCAGCGAAAGAGTAGATCTTTGAAGACTTCAATAACATTCAACATCCATCCATCAAGCATTCATCAATTTCATTCATTTAGGGCTTGGGAGACATTGAAGAACAATAGGAGATTACCGACTGAAGATTGGCTTGTACTCCTCCCTTGAGGGTTGGGTATGATTTCATGTTGTTTTCATGTCTTTGCATAAGCTTCAATATATCCTTTATTCATGCTTTAGATCACTTTGCATCTTGATTTAGAGCATTTACATTATCATTTACAAGCAATTAGGGTTTACTTTCTAGGTTGCTCTAGTTTGCTTTCTTGCATTTAAGGACCTTGCACACACACTAGGTCTGCACACACAATACATTTTACAATACAACTTGGCTATTCGTGGAGGTGGAAATCACTGAAGTGGGGGTTTGACTAAGGCAAAACCCTATATAGCCACCCACAACATCTTTTCAGATATAAGTGCAGGTTTCGGGACTCGGACGACGCCGCAGGTTGCAGATCCGAAAGAAGCAGACCGAGACAGAACTTCACACCAAGTTTCAGAGTAAAAGACCAGGACAGGGGCATGGGGCGCCCTGGTCCTACCAGGATAGGGGTGCTGGGCGCCCTGGTCCTCCTGACAGACAGCATTTTCAGCATTTTTGACAGCTTTTCCAGAGTGCAAAAACAACAGTTTCCGGAGCAGTTTTAGGGGCAGAATTAGGACAGTGGCGCCCGCGCCCGCGCCCCCGTCCCGAACATTTTCAGTCAGATTTTAACTCTGGGTACGCATTTACATTCTTGTCTTGTCCTTGTGTTTACAACTTTCCATTGTTTAAGTTCAATTCTGCAATCTTGTTATTAGTTCATACTTGCACTTTGGGGTTAGGGATTGAACTTGCATTATTTCATCTTTTAATTACAACAAAGGAATAGAAATCCTAATAGGTAGCCCGTGGCTCTCTCTTCCACAAAAAGAAGTAGCCAATTGTGTGATACCTCTAGGCTCTTTCGTATTCCACAAATGTGTGATTGAAGGTGAGATTAGGGCATGTTTGCTTAGTGTCACTTTTTCTCCCACACAATAACATATAGTAATATATTGCTTTGAAAGAAAAGTATTACAATCAAGGGGCAGAATGACAATCTGCAATACCAAGGGGTCATGCCCCTACTACAAAAAAGAACCCAAGCATCAACCTACTAAGACCCATAGTCACAAAAAAGGGTCGCTTACATATACAAAAAGGACCACACCACAAACCCCAACTAGCCCAACCTAGCTACAAAACCATCCCAAAGCTTCCTCTCTTGAGAAATTGGGAATGCCCCTGCTGGAACCAGCCACCTGTTACTCACTCCCACCACCTGGCTCCATTCCAGGCCTTCCTCCACACAATGACCCACGCTCCACCAACTTCGCTGGTTTCTTTGGGAGCTGATGCCGAACCATAGGCCTCCCATTCTCATCCAGGGGGGCCTCAGACTGAATGGGAGTCACCTTCCCACGGATATTGAAACGTTCAGTTGGCCCCAACTGGCGAACAAAGTTCACGATCTCTGCCCAGCCATTTCTTGCATCCTCCACCTATGAAGTGACTGACTGAGAAGCTGACCAAACTACAAAAGGCTGCAACTCCCCAACATCCACTCCAATCCTCCTGCTTGGGCCCTCCGCCATCCTCAGCCCCACACTAATGACAGAATAGGCCACCACATCCTGCAAGCCTCATGTCCATTTGGGTCATAAAACCAGGGAAGAGATCCATTGCACTTCCTCATTCGACTTCCCCACATGTAGGGCCAAAGCAGTAAACAGAGATGAGATGTCAAGATTTGTTCTGGGTCGCCAATCCTGAGAAAGAAATTCCTCTCCCAATAGAAGCCTAACTGCCCTCCAGAAGGCATCTCCATCCACTCTGAAAACATTTGAAAGCCTGATACTCGAGACCGACCCTCGAAAAGCAGGCAATTGTCCGTTCGACTCCAACAAAATTTTTTCCTCCATCCTAACTCTTCGCTGCACAGAAAACAACCCTGAGCACTCCATCAAAACACCAAGCTTTCCCCACAAAGTGCCAAGAATCAACACACAAGGAACTTAAAAGCTGCCTCCATCTCTTGTCATGAAAGCTTCACATGCTTCACATTATTCCCAACATCATCGCCAGTCACTCACTCCGCACACCTCCATCATCAACCAACACCTCAAGGCCACTTGCAAAAAATTTGAAGAACACACACCACGAGGGACTTAAATTCCCACAGAGCCAAGGTTGCAAGTGGACACAACAATTCGAACTTGGGTTCACTTTTCCAAAAAGCCATCAACTCAAGACTTACTCAAGAAGACTACAATCTCTAAAGTCCTCAAACATACTAAACAAATTTTCCAAGGAACCATTTTCTCCCACATTAGAAAGTTTGTCAGCTTCCAAATTAGCTTCCCACAGGACATGAGTTATTTTAAAATCTTCAAAATTGTTCAGCAACAATTGCATCCTACGCACCTGCTTATCTAGAAACCGCGCTTCCATTTGCCCTCGTGCAATCCCATTTACCACTACCTGAGAATCACCTTCTAAATGAAGTTTCTTGACTCCCAATTTCCCAGCCATAAGGATTGCATCCAACGCAGCTTGACATTCGGCAACATTGTTCGACCCATCCACCAATCTCTTGGCCACAATGGCCAGAATGTTTCCCCGATCATCTCGAGCAATCACCCCAGCACCCAATGGCCCTGGATTTCCCCTCGATGCTCCGTCAAAATTAATCTTAGTCCACCCCTTCTCAGGTGGAGTCCACTCCGGGGTTGGATTGCCCTTACTCTGAAGATTAGCCCTCAACAACCCATTAACAAGCCTATCCTAAGTCTTCTATTAATTAAATAATTTTTTTTTTATTTAATTAATTCATTAATCCTCTTCTAAGCCTTTTCTCATTTAAATAAATACTTTTATTTATTTAAATTATCCTTTTCCTCAATTTAAATAAATATTTAATTTATTTAATTGATCCCACTTCCTCTATTAACTAAATAAATATGTATTTATTTAATTAATTCATTAGCCTTTTCTACCCATGACACATGTCATTCATCTCTTAATTATTCTCTACCTACCCTCTTACTATTTTTATTATTTCCTCTACCTACCCTTTAACCATAGTCGACCATTTATCTTTACACCTCTTAATCTTATCCCTCCATTTCTTACAATGTTCTCTATACAGGAGGATGCCCTCTTCTTTTTCAACCCTAATTAGTGTGTCTAATTGATCTTATGCAATCAAGCCTTCTTGTGATCAAGCTATCAACCATAATTCGTTCTTTGTTGAGCTCTTGTGCACACAAAAATCTGAGAGCAAATATAGCAAACAAGATCAATAGAGATAAGAGACAATGGAGTTTGTAACCCTACTTGACATGTGAATGGTAATAATGTTTTATTTTATGAATTTGCATGATCTTAGGTATCTCTATTGGTATTGGTGAATGTTTCATTGTAGGACCTAGATTGTTTGTGGTGGGATCTTTATGGTTTTACAATAGTTTATCATTATATTTTTCACCGTATACATTTTGGCACGCCCAGTGGGACATGGATTTTTGTTAGATCCATGTTTTTGGCAAGTTTTTCTAACCCTATATTGTTGTTTTGTAAAACAATTTGGAGAATAACCTTGTGCAGCTAGGGTTTTGGACACCAAATTAAGATTTTGGAGAGATTTGATCAGATCTCACAAACAGCTAGGAATTTTTGCATCAAATTTGTTTTGCAGGTTGGGGACAATATCAGGAGTGTTCAATCCGAAATTCAGATTTTTTGGAGCATATTTGAATTTTTTTATTATTTTTCATAAAAAAAATAATTTTGGGAGAAAATTAGCGATTTTTTTGGATTTTATTACATTTATGGAAAGGACATAATTCTACAAGGGGACTGTTTTTGTGATTTTAATTTTGATTCAAAATAATTCGTTAAAAAATAGATCTTTGGAAATTAGGACTTGGTAATAATTTGATCAGATCTCAAAAACACCTTGAAATTTTTACATCAAATTGTTTTTGCAGGTTATGGATAGTATCCGAAGCTATCAGTCCAAATTCAGATTTTTTGGAGCATATTTGATTTTTTTATGATTTTTTTTTAATTTTTTATAAAAAATTAATTTTGGGAGGAAATTAGCGATTTTTTTGGATTTTATTACATTTATAGTGTAAGATTTTGCCAAGATCTAGAGGCAATGGAAAGGACAAATAAGAGAGAACAAAATAGATGATAGGAATAAACTGTATTCTATCAAGATGCAAAATATGATCAACTGGATCATTACAAGATGTTGATTGATTGTTCGTTATGTTTGTACAAGCAATGTAGATAAGCCTGCTTATATAGGCAATGCTAGAGATATGTGAGCACACAAACATGACATGTGGCTCAATAAAAAATAAGGGCAGGTAGGAAATAGGTGTGGTAGGTAGGAGAAACAATATAATATTCCACATGAGGTGGAATGTAACAACAAGATAAGATCAACACCATAAAAGGTGGAAATTCTCCTACACACACTATCCCAATATGGCACAAACACCTAAGTGTCTCATACCCAAACTACCATGACATGCATTTCCTAAGTAAACTTAAGTAAAGTGTAATAATATCCAAGATGAATAATTATTTACACCAACACCCCCCCTTAAGTGTAACTTAGGGGAATGCACTAAAGTCTACAATACAACTGAGCAATGCAAGATGGGTCCCGGCTACGAGGCCATGTTAGGTACCCATGTACAAATGCAAATGCAAATGCAAAGAAAACCAATGCAATCAATGATGAAAAGAACAGACCATGAAGCCCCCCCTCAATGTCAAATCTCCTGCAAGGATGGTCCAATGATGATGACCAAAATACCTCCCCATAAGGAAGACAGAGAGCCAATGTTGCACCAATAATGTCAAAGTGTGACAAAACCAGGTACCAATGTTGATGACGATGAATCACTCGCTACAATATGATAAAGATCAGGCATGGAGACAACCTTCTTTGAGCATCATTTGGATACTCGTAAATGGCAGAAATACTAGTACAATCTAAGTCTCATGGGAGCCATGCACAAATGTGTACAATCTAAGTCTCAACTAGAGCCATGCACCAAGTCTCACAAGATATTCCTAATCTACGTGTACAAGAGGATTACATCAAATATGTCAATAATAACAAGATACAAAGAGGTGTGGCACTTTATGATAGTGTGAGTACAACATTGCTCAAGCAAGAGCATACATCATGATAAAATATTCAAATGTGGAAACATGAAAATGATGCTACCAACAAAGAAGCCCTGTAGATTATTGTAGATGAAGATGCCTCCGAATGGAATTTCACCAAGAGATATAAATGAACAACTGACCCCCCATTAAAAGATCATGTTGGCACTTGGAAATAATGGCAAAGTGGACTTCTAATTTCAATGATTACAACTTCTCAAAATAAGATATAAGAGACTTCAACAAATACTGCTAGTGATCTAAACTGAGATCCAAGCAAAATACAAGTAGGTCAAATAGGCCAAAAAATGACCAAATACTGAAAGTACAATTTCTACTCAAAATCACTGCAAACTAATAGCAGATTATGAAAGTAGACAAAAAATTATGCACTCTAAAAAAAACCAGCACTTGAAAAGGAGGTCGTATGACCCTAAACGAAGCCTCTGAAGTTGTAAAAATCAGGATTTCATAATTTCTGAAAACCCTGTATTTGAAAAATAGAACACTCCTGCACCACTGTACAGATCACAAAATTCTACCCCAAAACAAAAAAAATTCTCGAAAAAAGGAGTCCGGATGAGAGAGATATCACTATTTGAAAATTGTCTGCAAAAATATAATTTCTGGAAAATTTCCGCCACAACTTCAAACTTCAAATGCCTCTAGATTTGGCCGATTTGGATGAAACAAAAGGCAAAACTGACTTTCTTGGACCTACTCAATCCAATGGTGACCTCAGATTTGACATATCAAGCTTCAATAATAACTTGCAATAGAAAGCTCCAAAATACACAACCCCAAATAGCATCAAATTTCTCTCAATTAGCAAACCAATGACACTCTAATGACTTTGATACCATGTAAGATTTTTCCAAGATATAGAGGCAATGGAAAGCACAAATAAGAGAGAACAAAATAGATGATAGGAATAAACTGTATTCTATCAAGATGCAAAATATGATCAACTGGATCATTACAAGATGTTGATAGATTGTCTGTCATGTCTGTAAAAGCAATGTAGATGAGCCTGCTTATATAGGCAAGGCTAGGGATATGTGAGCACACAAACATGACATGTGGCTCAATAAGAAACAAGGGTGGGTAGGAAATAGGCGTGGTAGGTAGGAGAAACAATATAATATTCCACATGAGGTGGAATGTAACAACAAGATAAGATTAACACCATAAAAGGTGAAAATTCTCCTACACACACTATCCCAATGTGGCACAAACACCCAAGTGTCGCATACCCAAACTACTATAAAATGCATTTCCTAAGTAAACTTAAGTAAAGTGTAATAATATCCAAGATAAATAATTATTTACACCAACATATAGAAAGGCCACAAAATTCTACAAGGGGTTTTTTTTATTTTTTATTTTAATGCAAAATAATTAGTGAAAAATCAGATCTTTAAAAATTAGGATTTTGCAATGATTTGATCATATCTCACAAATGGCTTGGAATTTATGAAGGAATTTTGTTTTCGATGTTAGGAATGCTTTCAGGAGTTCTCAGTCCAAAATTCAGATTTTTTGGATCAATATTGAATTTTTTATGATTTTTCATAAAAAAAAATAATTTTGGGAGCAAATTAGCAAGTTTTTTGGATTTTCTTACATTTCTGGAAATTTGTTTAAATTCTACACGTGGTCTGTTCTTTATTATTTTAATTTTGATGCAAAAAAAATCATAGAAAATCAGATCTTTGGATTTGTCAAAAAACGTATTGTAGAAGGCCTCCCCTTTCACATTTGGATTTGGATTTCTAAAATTTACCTATTTAGTGTGGTTGCAGGTGGGGGTAATCTATCAAAAATACTAATCATTTGTCGTAGAGGTAGTCTAGGTGCGTGTCTTTGGATTTTAGTCTAATTAGGGTCACATCTCTTTTTCATTTGGGGTTAAAGAACTTGTTTGAAGTGTTTGGTGCTCTTTGCACATTTAATGTTTATAACCCTAGAGTTGATAACAAAAGTATCCTTTCCCCTCGCCTTCCATTGGACCTTTTTTGCAAGAGAAATTGTTATCATCTTATATTTAAGTAGGAGGGTCTGCCTCCCGAGGAGCCCATAAGGCCAAGTGAGAGGGAACAACCCAAGCTCTTTTGAACCACTATAAATAAAAGTTTTTGTGACAAAAGTTGCAAGCAACAAGTGTTACATGCTACCATAACGACGTAATGACTCCCTCGGTGTCTGTGTGACACGTAAAACCTTGTGGAGCGTGACGTCTACAAGACTGGGAGGCCTTCCTTAACGGATCATAACACGTTGTTGATTATGGCCACTTGAACAGATGCCCTTACTAAAAACCCCTTGTTTTAGAAGCCAAAAACCTTCTAGTTGTTGGTACAGGAGGTCGGACCTCTGATGTCATCTCACATTCTTACAGTTCTTAGTAGAGATACGGGTAAGTGCACCATGATGGTGAACATAAAAGTGGCCACATGCAAAAAAAAGAAATTTTTCATAACCCGTGCATGTTCTATGAAATTCAAAAATGTGCTAAGCTTGGTTATGCAATTCAAAAACATGCTAGGCTTGGTTGGGACTAAATATGAAGATTTTCCCATAACCTGTATGGGTTATGCAAACCCAATGGGAATGTTTACAATTTCTCATAACTCGTATGGGTTATGCAAAACTAGAAGTTTTTGCCTTGGTTCTGCATAACCCGTACAAGTTATGTAGAACTAGGAACCAAAGAGGAAGTGGAGAGAGAGAGAGAGAGAGAGAGAGAGAGAGAGAGAGAGAGAGAGAGAGAGAGAGAGAGAGAGAGAGAGGGGGAGGGAGAGAGAGTTAGAGAGAGGCAAAGTAGGGGGTAGGAAGAGAGGGATAGAATAGGATAAGGAGAGGGGGAGGGAGAGAGAGTTAGGGGATAGGAAGAGAGGGAGAGAGATAGGGAAAGAAAGAGAAGGGATAGAGGGTGAGAATAGGATAGAGAGAGAGAGAGAGAGAGAGAGAGAGAGAGAGAGAGAGAGAGAGAGAGAGAGAGAGAGAGAGAGGGCAAGGGAGAGAGAGTTAGAGATAGAGAGAGAAGGGGATATGAAGAGAGGGATAGAGATAGGAAAATAGAGAGAGAGAGAGAGAGAGAGAGAGAGAGAGAGAGAGAGAGAGAGAGAGAGAGAGAGAGAGAGAGAGATAAGGAGAGGGGTGAGAGAGAATAGGTGATAGGAAGAGGGATAGAATAGGATAAGGAGAGGGGGAGGGAGAGAGGGAGAGAGAGAGAGAGAGAGAGAGAGAGAGAGAGAGAGAGAGAGAGAGAGAGAGAGAGAGAGATGAGGTAGAGAGATATCGAGAAGGAGAAGAGGGTGAGAGACTTGGCAGAGAGATAAGTGTGAGGGGGGAGAGATGAGATAGAACTCAAGGAGGATAATTAGGGCTCAGAATAGACAAAGACGGTGATAGGGGAAGGAAGATGAGAGAGAGAGGAAAAGAAGAGAGACATGCATGTATACAAACATATATACATATATCTATATAAATATATGTATATATAACTATAGATATGCATATATACATACATAAACACATATTATATATATTTATACATATGTGTAATAAATGCTAAGTTTACAAGCATACATTTTGATGTCTTCATAACCCGTACGGGTTTTGTGAAACTCAAAATGATGGTTTTGGTTCTACTTAACCCGTACGGGTTATGTAGAACTATGAATGGTACTTTTTGTTTCTTAAAACCCAAGTGGGTTATCTTGCACATCAGAACCTATGCGGGTTTTGGCTTGCTAAGAGGGTTGGAAAATGACCCTACGGCTTGCCAATTTTCCCTCCATTTTTGTCCCTTTACACGTTTTTCATTTTCCAACATGAAGTCTCAACTTCGTCATCATCAGGTTTACAAATGATCAAGTGGGTATCTCTAAAATTACCACCATAATCTCACATGTCTTCTCAGCTTTCTGACCATATAAATTTTTCTATTTTTGAACAACATTAGCATAGGAAACTTTAATTTTCTTTACCAATGCCTTGACAGTCCTCACAGACATATGTCTACCATTTTTTTAATAAATTTTGATATACTTGACCAAATTCAAAATAAATTACATATTATTGTTCTACACTAGATTCTATACACTTTAAAAAAAAGAAGTTTGCATTTTCGATTATTTTGATGCAAGTTATGCCCAACGCACAAACAAATACCAAATTCAGGATGTGGTCACTTCAAAAAATCATAAAAAAAAAAGAATACTCAATGGAAAATTACAAAAAAAATACACAACTTCTAGATCTCACTCTTACCTATCATCCTACCAAAGGGTTTTACAAAATACTAAATTTAACTATATATTTTGTGCAGTGCACGAAAATAGCTATGTTATGTTTTTCTAAAAAATTTAGGAACAATTTTTCATGCATGAGAGGTTTGACCCTCTTAGTCTTATCCAATTTTAAAAAACTTTAGTAGTTTAGAAACTAGATTCAAATTACTATAATTCTTATTCTTTTCTCAACTCCTAGTTTTGAGTGCATGACCTTCAAATATCTCTTTGAAGTTCAGGTTTACCTATTTTCAGAAAAAAAAATTGGCCACTTATACCCCCTTTTTGTTAACAATTTTGGTACACTTACCCATACAAAGTTCGCCATGGGGAATGGTGCTTGGCTGCCCCTGAAAAGTGAGTGTCATGGAGTGGAGCCAGTGGGGTGAAGCATCTAAGTATCCGCTTTGAATAAGCATAGTTGGGAAACCAAGTGAGATCCAACAACTATTGTCCTAGCCGACCTTAGGATTTGTGCTTGCAGGTTTTTATTTCTAATCAAGCAAACACACTTTTTAGACATTGTGTCTTCATTGTTTGTTGTGTCTTCTTGCCACAAAAACACTCTATATTGAGATTTGGTCACATTCAACAACTTCACATTTGGATAGACTCAAAAAATCTATCAAAAACTGCGTTTGCATCAGTTTAAACCGCGTTTGGGTTGGGAAATCGCATTTGCACAGGACAAAATTGCGTTTTTGTTAGAAAGAAAGAAATTATCAGTTCAACAGTTGAAATTGTGTCTATGTCACCTAAAACAACATCTGAGTTGAGAAATCACGTCTATGTAGAACAATTTCGCATCTCTATTTTAGAACAACATTTTGCAAAACTTGAAAAGAGAAAACAGGCTTAAGTTTTGAGATTTAAATAGCTTCTAAGGCATTTCCTATAGGGAGTCATCATTTTTAGTCAACCAGTATTGGTCACATATTTATCCATCATTTCCCTTCATTTGCAATACCTCATACAAATTTTCCAAAATAGAGTCAAAAGGTTGCTTTGTTGTCCTCATCATATATTGCAAACTTACTACAACATATCACTAAGTGGTTCCCACATCAGATCTATCATCTTAGGGTCCCATTTGGTCATCTTTGGTCAAGATCAACTTACATCATCAAGAGATCTATAATCTCTTTGGAAGCCACACTTTGCTTAAGATCACACATATCTTGAACCTACACTTTTGGACATTGCAAGACAACCCTATGTTCTTGTCATCTCATATCCTTTCTTATTATTCCATAGTCTTGGAATTTTCTTCCATTCCTCATGCAAGGTCAATTTCATGGTTGAAACTCGTTCCCAAAGGTCTAGAAGAGAAGCCAAAGAAGCTCTAAGATCTCTCAACATGAGTACCTATGAGTTTGATGGAGACAAATTTTACAATCCATTTGACAATCACAGTAATATACCAGACAATGACAGTGAGAACACCAATGATAATGAAAATGTATCTATCACTTCCGCAGACATTGAAGAGAACATCATAGATCCAAGGTTCAATAGATTGGTTGAAGAAATCATGAGAAGAGATAGACAATACTTCTTTCAAGTCATGGCACAAAGTGGAATGAAAGTACCTCATGATTTTGATGTGTCACAAATTATAGAAGAGGACCCAAATCAAGGAAATCAAACAAATGCAAATCCTAGAGGACATAATCATGGTAATAGGAGAGAGCATTTTGTTCCTGAATCACCTTCATCCTTATTTAAAAAACCATAAGTTCCCAATACCTATGCTCATGCCAATTTTACTAGGAACTCTCATGAACAACCCCTCAGTCGTCCTTTCCCATGGAGAAGAACTACCACTACACATGCTCATGATGATACCCAAGATCATACCAATTCATACAATTACATCCAAGTGAACATTCAAAATCATGACACGAGGAGACCTCATACCAGATTTGGGGGCAATACTCAAGATCACTCTTACGATACCTCCTATCCTTATAGTCATAATATGTATCATCCTAGACCTAGTGCTTCTCACTATAATACCACACCAAGTGGTCCATATGCAAGCTACAACTATGTCCCTCCTCCATATGAACACATCTATGATCAATACCATCCATATATGCATTATATCCCTCCTCCTCCACCCGGTGGCTCAAGTATGGGACTAGCTCAAAGAGAAAAGACACCACCCAAGAATGACTTGCAACAACAAATCAAGGATTTGCAAAAGCAAATGGTGAACATGAATACACCAAAGCAACAATACACAATGAAAGATCTATGTCCTTACCCATTTTATAGAAGAATTCCAATGTCTCCATTTCCTCCACATTTTGTGACACCAAAATTTGATAAGTATAGAGGCAAAGGGGATCCTAAGGCACACATAAGATAATTTTTCATAGCTTGCATTAAGGTAGCAGCAAAAGAAACATACTTGATGAGATTGTTCCCACAAAGTTTAGGTGGACAAGCTATGGAATGGTTCTCCCAGCTTCCACATGGAATCAAATCATGGAGTGATCTAGCAAAGGATTTCATACAACACTTCTCGTATAACATCGAAACATATGTGTCAGTAACTACCTTGTGCAATACTAAGCAGAAAAATGGGGAATCTTTTGCTTCATTTTTATAGCGATGGAGAAGTCTTGCTAGTCGATGCTCTTGTGATATCCCACAAAAAAAAATGATAGAAATTTTCACTCAAAACGTCAACAAGGATATTGGATATGAGCTAAGAAAAGCTTGTTTGTCTACCTTGAAAGTGGTCATTGAAAAAGGATTGACAACAGAGAATGTCCTTATTGAGAAAGGTGTCATTAAGATATTCAAAGAGAACAAAGAGGAATCAAATGGGAAAGACAAACCCCACTTTTGGAACAAGAATGAGAATACAGTTAATGATGGGGTAGTAGATGCAAATGTTGTTAAACCAAAAGTAACTTTCCCCGGTGCAAGTTCATCCAATACAAGCAATCAAGTGAACACTCAAAGACCACCAAAGCCTCAAAGAAAATACACTCCATTGGGAGAGCCACTTGAGATAACATTCAAGAAATTGGTTGCAAACAAGCTCATAATGTGCTACCAGATAATCCACCTTATGAACCAAAAGTAAAACCTGCGTGGTAGAATGATGATGAATATTGTGACTATCACAAGAAAAAAGGACACATAAGTAGCGATTGTCACAGATTGAATGATGCTATACAAGATCTCATTGACAAGGGTGACATAGAAGTTGATGGTCATACCTCTAATGAAGAACATGTGATGTTTAAGGAACCATTCCCTAAACATGATAAAGGAAAAGCTAAAACAGATAATCAAACCAACTATGCCAAGATGTCCTATGATTATGACTCAACTATTAACCACATTTCAATGGATAATTATGTTTCTACCACTATCATAAAGGACAAAACTCCCAAAGGTCCTACCCAAAGGAGTAAGGTTGTTTAAAAGGCATTGGACCATCTTCTTCATCCTCCAACGATGAAACCTCTAAATGTAATACCACAAACCGTAGAGGTAAAGTCACCTTGCAAGGTGTTCCATCCAATACCACAACCTCATCATCTACCAAAAATGAGTATGACTTTGTAGATCAGCTAGGGAAGACACCCACCCTTATTTCCATTCTTTATATCTTACGCATATCCCCTTCACATAAGGTCATTCTTGACAAAGCATTGAGAGAAACCTTTGTACCCATTGATATGAATGTGGACCAGTTTCAAGCCATGGTGGGATACCTTTCCACTCACATTTCCTTACATTCATAGAAGCCGATTATGTTTCCATATGCCAACCACACAATGCACCCCTTGAAATTGAAGCCTTTCTCCATAAAAATCGTATTAAATGAGTCTTGATAGATGGAGGAGCAGGTCAGAACATTTGTACATTGAATACTATTAAACAATTGGGATATTCTGAATAAATTGTGAATTCAAAGAACAAGATCACCATTAAAGAATATGATGACGAAGAACGCTCATCCAAGGGAACAATCACCTTACCTTTAAGAATTGGGCTAGTCACGAGGGATGTGGTTTGTCAAGTCCTTGATTTAGATCTCACATACAACATAATTTTGGGATGACCATGGATTCATGATTTAAGAGCAGTACCATCACTGTATCATCAATGTATCAAATTCCCTTATAATGGAGTTGAAATAACAATAAGAGGAGATCCAAATCCATTCATGTACTATAATAACCTATGAACAGGATCTAAAATAATAATTCCAATCAATAGAGAAGAAAATCCATCATCAACATATATGGATCCCGAACTATTAAAACCTTCTACATCAAAACAAGCAGAGCTCAAAGAAAAATTCAAGGTTAAAGACATGGGATGTGGTGAGTATATCTTTCATGTTGATCAACTCCCACTATCTCCTAAGACATTTAGTTGATAGGAACAACCTACAAACAATTCTCAATATCAAGGAATTGGGTATGAACCACCTAGTGTTGTGGCTACTAAGTTTGAATGCAAATCTCCTCTAGTGGTGCAAGCAGCTCTTGATATCAATAGTCTTAAGAGTGGTTCCAACAAAGAACTTATTGAATATATCACCAACCCTCTTGAGAAATCCTATAGTCTTACCATTTCATCCACTCATTCCATTTCCACTCGTCTCCTAAACTTGGATCAACAAGAATCACAAAAGCCCTTAGTCACTGGGGATCAAAAATCAAGCTTTGAAAAGAAAAATCTAAAAGTCAAAAATAAAGAAAATTCCTTTAGTCCAAATCAAAATCAAAAGCTATTGGACTATGCAAAAATCAAAGTCAAGGATAAAAATCCTATGAAGGAAAAAGAAAAAGAGTTGATCTCCCCTAATACCAAAATAATTGGGGGCAAAATTTCTAAAATTATAAGTCAAGAAGTATTCTTGTTGATCCTAAGTCTCCATCATGCCATACTACTTTCACTTCTTTTTGCAATCATAAGCCTTCATTACTCATCCAATTGTTCTACACATCCATCCTTTTTTGGTGATACATCACATCAATGGACCTTTAATGGAACTTCCTCAAAGGACTTTGTTGTCAGGGATGACCAAACTTCTTTAGGTGACATGCAAATGGGCGAACGTAGTCCACACATCGGTAATTCTACTTTAGTTCCTTCATCAATGAAGACCATCAAGGGAGAAACACATCATTTAGTCAAGGAACGTCGAAGCTATAATCATAAAGTAAAGTCTCGCACATTTGAGGTGGGCGACTTAGTTCTGAGAGAAAATCCTAAAAATAAGCAAGACAGAGAGAAGAAAGGCAAGTTCAAACCAAATTGGCTTGTTCCTTATGTCATCACAATAGTCTATGGATCATGTGCATATCGGCTCTTAACACTAGATGGAGAACCTTTGGAGGATCCTATCAACAACATGCACCTTCACAGGTTTTACACATAATTTTTCAAAATATCCCATTGTCAAAAATACAAAATTTTAAAAAAATCAAAAATACAAAAAAATCATAAAAAATGAAAAAAATTGTTACTTGGTGAAAACCTGGCAAACAGTGCCTAGTAACACAAAAAAATTGGAAAAATTGAAAAAATTAAAAAGAAATAAATCCGTCCAATGGTGAAAACGACTTCGATGGCACCTTGGGCAAGTACCATGGTGAAAGTCAGGTTACCGACGCCATGCGTAGAGACATTTCTCCTCCCTCCTTCAGGATTCAAATTTATCCCTTCACTTTGCACACGCTCATAACCTATCCATCCATAATAAATTTACCTATTCCCATCATGGCTTGTTATTGATCTACCTAAGATTGGTTAACCATTCATAATAAACCTCTCTTTTCACCCTTTCCTTCCATAATAAATCAGGTTCAATCTATAACTGAGGTAAAGTCCTAAAATCTAGTGATGGAAGTGGTACCCTAAGCATCACATGTTTTGAAGAGAATCATCTTTTCATTCCTCATTTTCGCACATAATCTGCAATAAGAAGTCATTTGCATCGCCAATACACAATAAAGTTTTGATCTTCTTATGGAGGCAGGAAAAGCAAGATTGGATGACTAGAACCTAATCCCACTTTTGCCAACACATTGGGAATATGAAAGAGCCTAGGAAGATAGATAAATTTGGCTAATTCTTGTGAGAGATAGAGAGCCAATGATTACCTCTTAGGGTTTCTATTCCTCTTGTTGCAAATGATGAGAAAAACTAGGGTTTGATTGATCAACTAGACTAGGAGATAAAGAATGAAGCATAAATGAACTTGAAATTGAACAAACTTGTAGATCTGAAACTGAGATACTAAAAGTATGAAATGGGGAGGATTTTGGATGTGTACTTGATGCTACAAAATGAGCCAAAATGACTGGGACTAGGTTGCCATGCCATTGTCATGTTTCTACAGATAGGAGGCTGCAACTGAAAGACTGCAAATCTGATGCCCTGAAGCTGCAACCTATCAAATTTCATTGCAAAGTGGAGGGACCATGGCTCCATGCCACTGTCCTGGGTAGGACTAAGGTGCCATGCCCCTGTCCTAGGCAGATTAGGGCAGATCTGATGATTCTGGGTGGTTCTGATGCCTTTTCCTGAGCTGAAAGTCCTTCCGGGTACTTATTTTTGCACCTGCAACTGAAAAGGGAAGGTTTGGGTGGCTATATAGGGTTTTGCCTTATTCAAACCCATATTTTGGTGTTTTCCACCACCACAAATAGCTGATAATGTACATAAAATGTGTGTGCTAGAACCTTGTGTGTATGCAAGATCCTAAAATGAAAGCAAACAATCTAGAGCAACCGTAAAGAGTAAACTCTAAATGCTTGTAATTGACAAAGTAAATGCTCTAAATAAATGATGAAAAGTGATGTAAAGAATGAATATAAATATGCAAGTTGATGTAAAGAAGCTCATACAAAGACATGAAAATAACATGAAATCATACCAATCCCCAAGGGAGAGATATTGCCACTAGATCTCCTATTACTCTTCAATGTCTTCAAGGCTCCTAATTGATGATGAATGCTTGATGAAATGTTGTTGAATGTTGTTGAAGACTCCACATAGGCTTCTCTTTCACTACATAGAAGGCTCCTTGTGCTCCAAAAACTTGCTCTTAGATTCTTAGATAGATCCCATAGATAGTTCTTAGTTGCCTTCAAATGAAGAAAGAGAGCTCTTATGTATGAAACCCTAGATCTTAATTTTGACATAATTATGTCTTTAGTCCGACCTAGGAATTGCATTTCCTGCTAATATTTTGGGGTTAAGCATTATAATATCATAGAATTGCGCTCTCGAAATTTCGGGAAAAAAGCCGAGGACCATGTGCACTCCCGCCATGGTCCGACCAACTTTTCACCAAATTTTCAAGGTCGTTAGATATGATGATATTAGAGAGAATCCCAAAGTTACAACTGATTTTGAGGTGTTTTGATATGCGAAATAGGGCCTTAAAGGTTGAAATAGGACATAATTAGGGTTTATGATTAAATGATTTATTGGAGGAATAAAATAAAAAGCGGCACACTTAGGGTAAAGGGTCCACTTTTATAATGTATGAAGTGATGAAATATGACTTTAGATTAAATTAAATTAATTAATTAAATTCTTAAAGGGAAATTAGAAATGCAAGATGCAAGACACACTAAGGCGGGTGCTAACCTAAGTGTGAAATTGTACCACCCTAGCAAGGGTGTACAATTTACGATACTACACTTCTTCGCAATAAAGTATCAGTTTCATGGATTCAGTCAGTTTCAAATGAGACACAAGAAGCAATGGGCTTTCAACAAATCAAATCTTTCAGTAGACTTTGGCAGCAATATGGTTTTCAACATGATCTGTACTTTATCATGATGACAACATTGTGACCAAATCAAACATGTTAACATATGTGGCAAGAAACACAAATAACTTGAGGATTTCATTGTGTGTTGGTGTCAAGTCTTGGTTTTCTTTTGATTTCATCTTTTAAGGTGACACGTCTTTTAGCTTTTCCAGGATGTCTTTGACTAGAGATTCTATCTCCAGGATTTCTTTGACTAGAAAGACGAGGATAGGATATGATTCACCTACTATTGTTTTGTTGTTTGTGGATTGTGTCTTAGTAATGCTATGGTTTGTTTAGGGATACGAGGACACTGTGAGTCTATTATGAATTAGGGCATTTCTTGTTTACGACTGTCTGATCTCCATGCAAATGGGTACAATGACTTTCTGGGTTGAACCTATACCTCGATTGTCATAACCTATTTTCCATAATAAATCTCAATGATGATAATAGCACAAGAAGCTCTTTCACTTCCATATTTTATACCTTCCACCCCCTTTCTTTATTGACCTCCATTGTCCTTCTTGACTCCATGTAGCCTGCTATCATATGACTGAGTATAATGACACGCCAAAAATATCTGCATTTCATATAGATTTCACTTGTATCATTACATGTTAGCACATAATACACATGCATTTAGAAATCATGATAGCATCACATCTTGCATATATCACTGGTTAGCATTTGCATTCTCATATAAAACATATAAAAACATAAAGGAACACAAATATATTGCATTGCATCATGTACATATCTATCACATTAAGCATCATAATAAAATATGTAACATGCATTATCATATAGAATCATGGCATTGCATCACATAATCATAAAAGCATATAGAACATCACATAGGAACACATTCATATAGTTATCACAAGGATTGATCATCTCATATATATATTAAAAAATAATAAGTGTCATGCTACAATGATGTCAAAATATCTCGTGGTACAAAATCACCCAAAGGTGTCTACATCATTATACAAAAATTGATACAAAATAGGATCCAAGAGAGCTATGATGAAGACCATCCCTTAGAGCCAACAAGCCTTGAAGGAATCTGAGCTCTTGAAGGACCAACCCCTGAATCATCTCATATGTCCCCACTTGCAAACCCTACGGGACCATATTTTCAGCAAAGTAGTTAACAGTCTTTTGTTTGCCCAAATCTCAGGAATATACATAATGCATCTCAATCCCATCGCCTTGATCACAACGTGGTCCTTAGCAGTCAATTTTGTTCGTAACTGCTGTGTCATAGGAAATCTCTCTCTAGATTCAATCTAGGGTAAGTACTCCTACATCCAATTAAATCAATCGTGTCAATCCTAGTGGTACCCATGTCCGTCACATAGTGTTGCTTATCTTATCCTATCATATCCTAGTGGTACATATGTCCATCACTTGGTGTTGCTCATCAAGCTCTATCCTAGTGCTTATGTCTATCACATGGTGTTGCATCCTAGTGTATATGTTTGTCACATTGCACTATATCCTATCTTGCTAGAGCACTCGCTAGATTTTATCAATTCGACGACTTATCCTATATTCGGCTTAGCAAACCTATCTGTTTCAGGGAACCTGTTGAGTGAATCCTATCAACAACTTATCCAATTGGCAACGTATGTTTATCATAGAATTGTCAATTCTAGCCTTGTTTTCAGTTGTCTTCCCTAGGGTATCTTCTGAGTGAATCCTCTCAGCAGCTTATCCAATTGATAGCGTATGTTCATCACATAAATATCAATTTTTTCCTTTTGAGACATAGACATGATTCTATTGATTCCTCTTGAGTCAGTCTTTTTTTTGTGTGACCTTGTCACCCTATCTTGTTAGTCCTTTCTAGCCTTTCTTTCTTATCGAGAGATTGTTTGCAATCTTTTCAAACATTTTCATCCAATCTCTCGAGGGGGCATAGCATTCCCTTCATGGGGAAACTTTGTATCAATTTAGCTTATCTTCTTTGAGCCAACGTGACAAGTTGCAATGTCTCAAAGAGGGGCAAAATGTAGACAATATAAAATTGTCATGTCTAATTAAATAAATATTTATTTATTTAATTATTTTATGCTAAGTCTTTTATTAGTTAAATAAATTCTTATTTATTTAATTAATTCATTAATCCTCTTCTAAGCCTTTTCTCATTTAAATAAATACTTTTTATTTATTTAAATTGTATTTTTCTTAAAATTAAATAAATATTTAATTTATTTAATTGACCCCACTTCCTTTATTAATTAAATAAATATGTATTTATTTAATTAATTCATTAGCCTTTTCTACCCATGATACATATCATTCATCTCTTAATTCTTCTCTACCTACTCTCTTACTATTTTTATTATTTCCTCTACCTACCCTTTAATCCTAGCCGACCATTTATCTTTACACCTCTTATTCTTATCCCTCCATTTCTTACAGTGTTCTCTATATAAGAGGGTGTCCTCTTCCTTTTCAACCCTAATTAGTGTGTCTAATCGATCTTATGCAATCAAGCCTTCTTGCGATCAAGCTATCAACCATAATCCATTCTTTGTTGAGCTCTTGTGCACACATAAAATCTGAGAGCAAATATATCAAACAAGATCAATGAAGATAGGAGACAATGGAGATTGAAACCCTACTTGACATGTGAATGGTAATATTGTTTTATTTTATGAATTTGCATGATCTTAGGTATCTCTATTGGTATTGGTGAATGTTTCATTGTAGGACCTAGATTGTTTGTGGTTGGATCTTTATGGTTTTATAATAGTTTATCATCATATTTTTCATTGTATACAACTTATATTAAAAGTTCAAAAAAAAAATATTTTTTTCTTGCACTTAGGTTGATCATACATACACTTGCTTTTTATTTTTTTCCTTAAAATTTAGTACTACTGCATTGAAATTTTAATTTTTCACCAAATAGATTTACAGTTTTTTTTTTTTTTTTGGCCAGAAAACAACTAGTAGCTTAGAAACTACATTCAATTTTCTACAAATTCCATTCTTATATAATTTTCAAATTATGCTAATAACCTATTCAATTTTTTTATGTGAAGTTACTTGATTCTATTTTTCTAAATTTTCATTGCCACATTAAGGACCTAGTTTGGAACCCCACAATTCTGCACTGGCCTAATACATATGGAGAGAAGAGCATATAGCCACATAATACATGGAGAATACCCAAAATTCAACACAAACATGGAAAGGTATAACTCATCTTTTAATTGTTACTCAAGTACATAAGGGTTAAATATTAAAGAGAAAGAGAGGGAGTGTCATCACATAGCTTGAAGGTATTGCTCACACAGAATCAAGTTGTCCTCTTTGAGAGATGGGGATAATCAATCACACTAGATCAATGCTCCTTGACCACCAAGGTATTCCCAACTCATATTGAGCCTATCTTATCACTCGAGGTATAAGAGAGGCATCCATTATCTTGGTTAATTCATTACCCATGTATTCTTTAATTTTCACCTATTGGCATGAATTCACATTGAGTTATCCTAATGGCTCATTTATTCCTTGACCTTTATTGGAAACCACTCCCATAAACCTCTCTAATACCTACACCCCAGGCTCATCAAATCCTCTAACGAATGTGTCACGAAAACCAGTACAATGTGTAATTTTCCCATTTTAAAACATTTTCCACAACATAATTCTTATAAAATTATTTTTTACAAAATATGATGCACACCTTTGTTTCCACACCATAATTCATCATTATTCGTCACAACTTTCCAATTTTCCACTTTTTTGAAAATTATAAAAAACCAAAAAAAATCTTCATACTCCATTAGAATAGCTTCAAATTTCACCAAAATTTGAAATTATTAAATTCAAAAATCTAAACATACCCTTTTGTATGGAAAGTTCCCAACACTCTATTCATGACATGAAATTAACTTTTTTGACCATTTGTAAGAATTTTTGGCATGATAGCCCCGTTTTAAAATAAAATAAAATTATAAAACATGTACAACAACAAATCTACACACTCAATGAAGTGCAAGGAAGAATATTTTTGTGACAACATTAACATGTTGTGAGTGTTAAGTTGTGGTGTTCTTGTTCTTGCCATCAAGGCTCAAACCTTGCCAGTGTAATAACCCACTTAACTTAATCCAAAAACTCAACTGATTTTTTTTAAAAAAATATATAAAAATATTGATTTCTTATTCTTACATACTCAGGTACATCTATCCAAGCGAGATAAGCATCCATCCAACCGGGATGGGCATCTAACCATACGAGTTAGGCATCTATCCATACGGGACTAGGCATCTAACCATACGGGTTAGGCATTTGTCCATACAGGACAAGAGGTTTCATCTATCCAATCCGAGATAGGCATCTACCCAGATGGGGTAGGCATCTATTCATAGGAATAGGATATGCTCTGGCCAGAGACTTTAGACTCATTGGGACCATCTGGGTCCTGAGCCACTCTCTAAAGACTATACTCCCCTACTAGGAGTGCATCGAGGTCACCGTCCTTAGGAGTATAAAAGTAATTACATAAAAAAGCTTGAGTTCCACCTCGGAATTTGGCCTAAAGCCTTGGGAAGTCAAGCGAATCCATACGAGATTCCTTCTGAGTATGCATTGAATTAATTTTAACCTTTCAATTAATATTTGCACCATTTGATTAAAAGACCAAGGAGCTTCGAGAACCAACTACTCACCCATAACCAAAACCTAATCCCCATCCCTAAATGCCTGAGTACAAGGGACAACTCCATCCCTAGACTGCCTACATACCCATTTTGACACGGGATCAAGGCGTATAGTATGTAGTTCTGGTTTCTAAACTATGGTTTAATGTAAACTGTATGGTGGGTACGCAACTCTTTCTAGGGTCAATGTCCCAAACAGTTTCTCTGCGGTTGCTACCCACGATGGTAGCTCTATAGCAAAAGGACTCAAGATGGTCTTTTTCTTGTGGCCTAAAACAAATAAGTCCCATTTCCTATAAAATACGTCACCCTTAGTCCATTATCATCCGTTGAAATCATCAAGATAAAATGAATTTTCAAGATCTTCACACACATCCAAACCCTAATGGGGTTATCTAAAGTTTAACTGATCGGATGTAAATTCATTAATTAATCTTTTTAGATAATCGATCCAAGGGAGATTACCTGCCCCTTGGATTTTAACTTCCATATGACCCTTATTACTCCCCGATGATTTATAGGGACGATGCCACCGACGTCGTTGTTGCAGCTTTATTAGGCGTTAAGTGCAATAGTTCAACACGACGACATTACCTGTAAGTGTGACCCAGAGACACCATATATACCGAACGCCGCTAGTTTTTGGTTTCAACTCCACTTATTTAGTTATCTAACTAGGAATGAACCATAAGTTCATGAAAGATTGAATACACATTACACTTATCAATTACAAAACTATTACATGAAAAAAACAAATTATTGCTTGAAATTGAAACTAAGATATGATTAAAAGGAACATTTGACAAGAACTAAAAAATAAACAAATCAACTACTTTGGGGTAACGTTCTCATGAAAAAAAAAACTATGATAAAAGAAAAAAAATAAAATTCTATTCTTGAACTAAATACATGAAAGTTCAAATTTCTTGAAAGCTAGGATTCTCGTAGGAAATAACTTACAAAGTGACTTGAATTACTAACTATTATACATTAAATAAGAACTCAATACATCAAAGATACTGTTTTTCTTACAAGAAGGCTAACAACCAATTTAGTGCTTACTTACTCGAAGGGGGAATGATCTTGATAACCACATTACTCATGTTTGAAAAAAAAGGTTAGGAGAGAGACAAATTTCATGCTAATTAACCAATATGAATATGTCTCTCAAATAATCCCAATCAATCCACTTTTAATTAACCAATATGAATATGGTTCCTAAATAATTCCAATTAACCAATATACAAAAAGTTCCTAAATAACTCCAATTAACCAATATACCAAAAGTTCCTAAATAATTCCAATTAATCAATATACAAAAATGTTCCTAGATAATTCCAATTAACCAATTAACAAAAAGTTCCTAAGTAATTCTAATTAACCAATAAAAGTTCCTATATAAATGTAATATTTTTTATTTTTTATTTTTTTTAGTTGTTCTTGAACCAATGTCAAATCTTTCGCAGATTATAAGGAGATAACTAACTAACTCTTCCACTTGAAGCAATTTAACCCTTGCAATTTTTTTTACAAATAATAACTTTATCAATCTCAAATTATTAGATGGGGTTGAAGGTTTTCTCCTAGATCTTCATAAATTAAAATTGTTGTTTAATCTTCTAAGTGATCATGGAATAGGTTTCTCAAACCCCACATTAAGGTAAGAATCCAACAATAACAATTTTTAACTCATTCCATCTTCGAAGCTAAGTTTCATTAGACATTTACAACAAAAGACATACTTGATTTGAGGTTAAATTAAATTTGAATAATTTCCTTGAAATATACAATTGACTAAGGTGGCTATGATTTTTTAGAGAGGAGGTCCCTTTATACAATCTTAATCAATATAATTTAATAATTTAAAATAGGATAAAAATGCCAACCAAATAACCCAATTAAATCTAAAACTATTTATATGAGTCTAAACTATACCTATAGTTACAAGTCCATCTATGAATTTAATTCCCTTGATTTAGCAAGATTGAAGAGCCCCAATCCTTCGACAAAAATAACCCCCAAATTTATCCCCTTTAATGGTAAAAAAAATTTACATATTTTTATATTAATAAAATTATATTCATGAACTAGCCAACTCAATTTGCAATTAGATTTTATTTATAAATCACCCCATACAATTCAAGTTTTTGTATTAGAAAACAAAATTTTATATTAATAATTCTTATTTTCACTAATAAAGATGAAGTAGGATTAATGCATTTATTAGTCTTTAAAACAATAATAAATAAATAACTAAAATTGAATTTATATATATATAATGCAGTCTTTAATTATTTTTGTTTTTGAATAAAGGAAAAGTGGGGGAGTGGGGGTCCACAGGCCCTGCCACCCCTGCAGCCTCTGAACACAATAAAAATGCTCTTATAAATTTATTATTATTGCATATATATTTTGTATATATGATTATTTGTATATTTTTTATCTGAGTTTTATTAAATTTTACAGAGAGACTAAATAGATTTAGAATGAAAATAAATAAATAATATAGGTAAACAAATATATATATTCACAGAGACATAAATTCATAGAGACATAAAACTTGTTTGCTAGAAGATAAAATTATTGGTAGAGAGAGATTATTTGTTTTCTAGAAATGGTTTTTTTTCCCACAGGGAATAAATTTACAATACATTTGAGGTAGATATGAATCTGTAGCAAGTTTTCTTAGAGATTATTAAAATTTCTCAATGCATTCTTGGATGAAGTTCCAAAATAAATTGCTTCACAGAGAAGAATTCCAGAGAAAAATTAACCTATATTTTCATGCATGTTTTGGGGAGAGAATAGTCTCAAAGGAAATCGACCACTGAGAAAAGAAAGGGTTTCAGAGAGAGGTAATTTGGAATAAATAAATATTCTGTGGTAGTGTTTTGAATTAAGTAAGAAAAATACATAAACAATTTCCCAGAGGTAGATTTCAAGAGAGATGGACATTCACAGATTTCACAGAGAGATGAACTTGGATTTCCATAGATTTCAAGAGAGATGAATGGTTCTACATCATATTGAAAATAACAACAACAAGGTTTGAATTAACACAGAGAAGGGATTTCACAACACACACACATAAAAAAAGTTGTTCAATTTTTTTTTGTTCTATGCACATTCTGAGGAAAAGGAGAAGAAAATTACTCATAGAGAAAATCAAATACAAAGATTTCTCATAGATCTTTCCTAGATTTTTTTTAAAATTGAGAAAAGCAAAAAGTAAAAATAAATCAGATTTTCTTTCTTTTCTCTAAAACAAATTAAATAAATAAAAAGAAATCTGTATATGCATATTTGGAAAGAATTTTTATCAATGCAAAAAAAAATAGATTTTTCCTTTTGATTAATCTTTCTAAATAATTAAGAGATAATTTTTTTTTTGAAGCAAAATTTTCATACAATAAAATAAAAATAAATTAAAAAAATCTAAGAGAGGTAAAATATATTTCCTTTTGAAAATACAAATTTCACACATGCAAATAATAATGCAAAGAAGGGAACCTGGATTGATGAAGCTTTTTTTTTTTTTATGTTGAATCCTCTCTAGCCTTCTTAGATCCTTCCTTGTAGCTTGGTGAGAATACTTCAAGAGCAAACTTAATAATTCTACAATGAAATGTGACTACAAACAAAATCCTATTACTATTAACAAGAACTTCAAAAATTATTTCACACCAAAACCCATGAACTCCCCTATCAAAAGTTTGACATACAATATATAGAAAGAGTGCACCATATTCCACTTTTGAAATAATTAATTGAAATGGAGATTCTTTTCTAAAATTGTTTTACATGCAATATTGATTGTTGACATAGTGGGAGTTACATGCAAGAACATAAATTTGAAAAGACTCTTCTAGAAACTTCCCAAATTCTCCTACGACATGTGCTAGAATAAATAAATTATAAATAAATCTTATGACCTCATATGTGTCTTCACTTATTAATTCTTTTTTTATTTAAAATTCCAATCATATTCAATTTATCCGGTCTATCTAACATTACTCATAGAATCAATAGTATCAAAAATAATAGTAGTTGTAATAATAATAATAATAATAATAATAATAATAATAATAAGTTAGGAAAAGAGGGTTATGACAGCCAGGGTGCTATTGTTGAATGTTTAAATGGGGATGAGGTCCCTCATTTGTGATCTCATTGATTCATAACACTTTGTGTCAAAAGTTTTTACCCTTCTTTTCTTTAAAAAAAAGGGGAGAATAGTAATGCCCTACCAATTCAAAAATAACCTTTCAAAATGAATTTGTGCATAGACAAAATTAAATAGAATACCTCAATTTAGCAAGAAATTCAAATTAGAGAGATATTATTGAAGCATGATCCTTGAAGGTATGAAAGCTCACAAACACAAGATCCCCCTCTAGTTCCTAATCCAATGCAAATAACCCTAATCAATTTGTTTTCCAAATGAATCCATAATCACCAAATTAAGATTTTAGGTAGAGAGAGATTCACTATTTTTATTTCTCTCGAGGACATGCTAAATATCAAAATGAACCCCTTTTTCTCTTTTAACCCCCAATTTCCAATTTTACTTTTTGAAAATAAATAAATAAAGCATTCCTTATATTTCACAATTGATTTATTTTAACCCTAATCTCATCAAAAACATAAAACTAACATTCACTTTACCCATATTTAATATTCAATATTAATTTTACAACTTAAAACTAGTCCAATATATTTTTAGATTAAACTTGTAGAAAATTCAAATTTTAAAAATATTTCAACACTCATCCACTAGGTGTCAACATAGGGTCCGGTTCCATAATTACAAAAAAAAAGGTTATGGCCAATGTGACATTTTTGAATAAACATCGTTAGGGAATAACTTAGATCTATGAAGCCAAGTGGAAAATTTCTCGATATTTATAATCACTCAAGCTCGTCAAGTCTACCTATGCATATATACATTATAGCTGAAGCACAAACAATCTCCTCAAATGGGGTTAAGCATAAAACATGTAATAATCACCCAAACATAAACATGCATAATCAACAAAAAGACACAACATAGTCTAACATATGTATCTTGTAAAGTGCACCCAATGCTAGTGTCAATACAAAACAAATGGTGATACAAATAATCTTGAATCAAATATACAAGTATATAGCTATACAAATCAATCTAAAATAATGCTATCAAAATACAAATGTAAGGGGCATTACAAAACTTGTAAGAGATATGTATGCCCCTTAGTCCATCAAATTTGAACAAAATTGTGAAAGAGATGTATGCCTGAATCCACACAAGATGGAAAAACTCATGGGAGAGATGTATGCCCATTAGACATTAAAAACTCATTAAACAAAATGTATACCACAACTCGACAAACTCCTTCTAAGAGATGTATGCCTATCACTCTATTTATTAACTCTGAATTGAGCTCATTTATACTATTTTCAAAGAAGATGCAAGATCAACACATCCATGTCCTTGTTAGAATTTGAATGGACAATCTGAAATCGAAGGGTCATTCAGTTGAATAGAGACAAAATTGATTATCATCCATGTCCTCAATAGAATTTGAATGGACAATCTGAGATCAAAGGGTCATTACAGTTGAATAGTGACAAGATCGATTATAATATTTGTACATCATTCCCCTATCCCCCCTCTGAGAGGTAATGGACCCCATTGAGGTTTTCGAGGCCCGAAGAATTGGAGCGACCAAAAAGTAGTTGTGGAGATCGAGGCTTTGGAGCATGATGAGATGGGAAGTTAATTGAATTGAATCTATCAATCCATTGCTGTACAAACAACATGAGCGAGTTTCAGAGAAGGAGAATGAATTTAAGATTGGAGAGAAAAGTAATTTCTTTCCTTGTTTAATCTGGATTTGGGAAGGACAAGAGATGAGGTGAGGAAGGAGGAGGGAGAGTAACAAAGTCCATTCCATTTTGAGGCATGCCTTTAGAAATTTAGATAGATTTTCAATATGAATGTCATGATTTCCGTTCAATGACTGAATTAGCTAAGAAGTTTTATCCTAACCAATCTCACAAGCTTCATATTAACAAATAAATTAGTTGAGCTAAATTATAAATCTCCTTCATCTCTATTGTGTCATTTTTTAAAATAGAATATAATATGATTATGATTTATTTTTAATTGTAGACCCAACAAACCCATACGTAAGCATTATTTGAAGATATAGTGGTATATGGTCATGAGCCTGGTCCTTTTTCTTTGTGTAGCATCCGAGTTCATCCATAAGGAGGTGTTTTCTCTACCCTTTAAGTAAAAGAAAACAAAGCAGACTATAACCTCCCTGGTATATATGTATGCAAAATGCGCAACCATAGAAGGCATGTGATCTGTTTGACAGAAGTCTACCAGGATCTATCCTAGGAAAGACCTAATAATGCAGGGCCTTATGCCACTTGTTGGAAGTGGATTCACTTTGAGAGGGGGTGAATCAAAGTGACATAAATTTACACCAGGATAATGGATTAAATCTTAATTTTAATTTATAGTTTTAAACACAATGCAAAATTGGAACAAGTGCGATTCAAGATGCAACTATTTTTTTGTCCAACTATTTGATTCATATCATAAGCATATATAAGATTGTTCAACTGAATTTTCTTAAACAATCTGTTTATGCTCTGCACTACAACATACCAAGGAGAACTAAATGCAAAAAAAAAGATATCGAAACCAGATTTTGCATCACAGATTTGTTAGGTCTCGGGAAGGACAACTGAGAGGAGGGGGGGGGTGAAACAGTTGTGAACCAGTTGTCAATAAATTCTAATTCAAATGCAAGTTATTCCAATTTAACCTTAATGCTGGTAAACCAAACTCAAGTGTCGGTAAAATAGATTAATAGATATTGCACTACCGGTATAACTTAATGCATGAAACATAAAGAGAAACAACATCCACAACACATAACAAAAAGATTTTGACGTGGAAACCTGGTAAGGAAAAAACCACGGTGGGAAACCTTACCCACAATTAGATGATACTACTGCAGATAGTATGTGTATACAAATGGGGTTTGCACATGCAGAAAGGCCAACTCCCTAGAGCTCACTGCTCAATCACAAAATAGGAGTCACACTGAATACACAATTGGATGGTTAAATCCAATGATAATGTATTGCTCAAAATAGCATCTCCAATGTTGGATTCAGTACCGGTTAAGCTCTGAACATGAGTGTCAAAACACCTTCATAACCTTCCTTCAACCTTTGAATAATGTATGTGTGATTCACACAAGGATCTGCTTATTTTTTCTCTTCAATATTCAAGTACACTCATCATTACGATCTTCAATAAGATCTTACAATCATTTATATAAAACCTAAGACCAAATGAATAGGCCGACTCACTAAAGATATTACAATTAAATCAATTACAAATAAGTCTTGATGCGATACAACATGTCAGCTCAATACATTTACCAATCAATAAATCATCTCCATGATGTGTCATGCTGATCTAGAATAGATAACATGTACCGGTCCATAACCTAGACCTATCTATCGGTAAAGGCAAATCTGTCAACCCGATTAGACCAATAAGCAAAACACCAAAACCAAAATTCTAATCCATGTCTTCGACATAACCAAATGATCTCCAAGTTATTATCATTGTCGGTGAACCATATAACCTATTGGTGAACATATACCGGTGACTGTGCATAAGCCACAAACCATACCGGTGAACATAATGTAAACCTCCAAGAAGACAAGTGTTGACATCAATGAAAAAACCAATGCATCGCATGACAAAGTCATCCATAATACCAACAATCTCCTCCTTTGGCATTGATGGCAACACTAGATGGAAAAACATCTAATTGCCAAAAAATAGAATGCCAAAACCAGTAAACCAATCAATCTCCCAAAGATAGATGAATACAAAGTTCTGTAATAGAAACAGAAACCAAAACCAAAATACATATATCCAAAGAGTATATGTCTCCCTCAATGAATAATCTCTTTCCCAAGGAATAATGTTTTTCCATAGATATCTCTACCCCTTTGACATCAAATGCCAAAGTAATTAAGAATTTAAAAGTTAACATTCCACCAACTACTCCCCCTGAGAAGTAGCTATCCTCCATCAAAGCCAGAAAATGATTTTTCTGTGAGTTCCTGCCGGTTTGATGCCAATATTCAACATCTAAGTCTCTGCCAATGGGGAAATTACCCCAAGCTGCTCTCTGAGATATTCAAATGTTTCTTTAGGCAAAGGCTTTGTAAAGATATTTGCAATTTGCTCTTTAGTATTCACATCAACCAATTTCACTTCATTTGCTTCAACATTCTCTTTCGAAAAATTATACTTAATAGAAATATGCTTTATTTTAGAGTGAAATACCAGATTCTTTGATATATCAATTGTTGTTGAATTATCACAATAAATGATTATTGGTTCTTTGCATTTTACCTTTATATCCTTCAACATTTGCTTAATCCACAATACCCGAGTATAATTAGATACTACTGTAACATATTCTGATTCTGTTGTTGATAATGATGTACAAGTCTGCTTCTTACTTATCCATGAAATCAATCTGCTACCAAGAAAGAATGCACCGCCAGTGGTACTCTTTCTGTCATCTATATCACTTGCCCAATTTGCATCGGTGTATGCACATAAATCAAAATTTTCATCTTTAGGATACCATAAATCAAGATTTGTTGTGCCTTGTAGGTACCGAAAAATTCTTTTAATTGTTGATTCATGATTTTCTTTAGGATTACTTTAAAATCTTGAAACAATACATACTGCATTCATTATATCAGGTCTTGTTTGTGTCAAATACAGTAAACCTCCAATCATAGATTTGTACCTTGTCGGATTAATAGGAGCTAAATCATCCTTCAATGTCAATTTATCAGTTGTAGTCATAGGAGTACTTATGGGTTTAGAATTTTCCATACCAAATTTCTTCAAAAGTTCCTTCAAGTACTTTGTTTGACATATGAATATACCTTTATCTGTTTGTGAAATCTACAAACCTAAAAAGAATTTAATCTCTCCAATCATAGACATTTCAAATTTGTTTTGCATTTGATTAGCAAAGTCCTTACACATTCCATCTTCACCTCCCAAAATGATATCAATTACAAAGACTTCAATAACCAAAATATCATCATTGGTAACTTTGTAATACAAATTGTTGTCAGCATTACCTTTGGTGTAACCAAGCTTCAAAAGATATTTATCCAATCTAGCATACCAAGCTTTGGGAGCTTGCTTCAATCCATATAAAGCTTTCCTTAACCTGTAAACCATATCCTTATTATTTGTCAAAGAAAATCCATCAGGTTGTTCAATGTAAACTTCCTCCTCAAGATCTCCATTCAAAAATGCACATTTTACATCCATTTGATAAACTTTATAGTTCTTATGAGCTGCAAATGCAAGAAATAGTCTAACTGCCTCAATTTTGGCTACCGGTGCAAATGTTTCATTATAATCAATTCCTTCTTTCTATGAATAACCTTTACAAACTAATCTTGCTTTGTTTTTGATAACTTCTCCATCTTCATTAAGTTTATTCCTAAATACCCATTTAGTTCCAATTACATTTTTGTCTTTAGGTCGGGGAACCAATGTCCAAGTATTATTCTTTTCAATTTGTTCTAATTCATCTTCCATTGCTTTTAACCAATGTTCATCCTTACATGCTTCAATAACAAATGCTGGTTCAATTTGAGAAATTAAACATACCTCTTCATTTGCCAGTCTTCCTCTAATAATACCTTGATTCTTGTTTCCAATTATCTGATTCTCTAAATGATTCAATCTTACATACCTGGGTTTGTTCTGATCAACATTCACATGTTGTCGTTCTTCAGTCACTATTGAGTTTTTTGATGCCGGTGTGACTAGGTCTTCATTCTGTACTAGTGGAGTATGTGTCGGTTGATCTATGATCATTTCAACTATCGGTTCAACAGATCTTGAATCTCCTCTAAAGTGTTCATCTATCTTCACATTAGTACTCTCAATGATTTTCTGTAACCTTTTATTATAACATCTATATGCCTTGCTTTTAGATGAATAACCAAGAAATATACCTTCATCACTTCTTGGATCAAACTTGCCAATATACTCATCTCTTCTAATATAACATTTGCTTCCAAATATTCTAAAATATTTAAGAGTAGGAATATGACCAAACCATAGTTCATAAGGGGTCTTACCGGTTTCACTTTTGATGTGAACTCTGTTGAAAGTATAAACCATCGTATTCACTACTTCTCTCCAGTACACATGAGGTAGATTTTCCTCCATTAACATTGTTCTTGCTCCATTCAGAATAGTTTTGTTCTTTCTTTTCACAACTCCATTCTATGTTAGAATAATCTTTTATTAGCTAATAATTATTAATTTAATTATTAGTCTATTATACTCTATGCTTAAGCTAAACTTAAGAATCTTATAATTCTTCAGGGTTTTCACCTTTAGGGTTTCAAGTATCCTTTTATAAGGATTCTCTCCTTTTAATTTCATAACAACTGTAACTATTGAATTGCATTCTTGTTGCACAATCAATATGACTCCTTTTTTTCTGGATTTTTGAATTCTGGCCTCCATAGCTTTTTTGCTTCTCTCTTTCTGTGACAGGTTTGCATGCAGGTGATCTTTGGGAGCTATAGAGTTGTTTTTTCCTCAACTCCAATATGGTATCAGAGCTCTAGATTTGCATGCCCCTATTCTCTTCATGAGAGTTTTTGGGCCTTGCTCTTCAGATCTGTATATTCGGGGGTTTGTGAAGTTTTTTTTTTTTTTTTTCATTTCTGGGGGTAGCTGATTTTTTGGTACATTTTGGTGCGACCTCATAGTTAGATTTAGAAGGTTGATTCCATGAATTTTGATATATAATTTGCCTATTTTCAATGACAGGGGCATCTGGGGCATGATTTTTTATTGGCATGTTTTTTGAGGCACGAAAATCCGTATGACTGTACTTGCAAATGCGTCAGAAAATTTTCGTCAAAAATAAAATAAAATTTTTTAACCCTCTTTATGCCCTATAAGAGGGATTTTTTTTTCTTTTGGTCGTAACTTGGTCATACGGAGGTGCTTTTTCAAAAACCTTATATTGTCCGAAAGCTCTATCCAGATCTGGAGGTTTGAACTTTCAATTTTTCTTTTTTGATGACATTTTTTTCTGTCAAAGCTAGAGGTTCAGTTTTGCACTCCGAGAGACGTAGCTTGAGCATCCAAACTCCATTTTTTGAAAACTTTATATTGTTGGAAAACTTGTTTTGTGTAATTTCTAGTCATATGAGTGTTTTTTTCCAGATTCTGCTCCAGGTATATTTTATTCAGTTTTTTTCTTTTCAACACTTTGGTGAATATCTTGGATGTTTCAAGTCTTGGGATCTCTTTCTTTGAGTAGGATGTCTCATCTTTGGCTTTCTGTTTCCATTCTTCTATCTTTTCTTATCATTGTAGCATTTTATTTATGCAAATGCACTAAGATAAAATGCCACCATGCATTGTATACTTGGAATCTTGCACATCTTGTGCCTTATTGCACATGCACTACTTATAAAGTGCCATGGGGGGTTGATGTTTGCCTTTGTTTGCCATCTACCTTTGTCACGTGAGTGTTCCTTTCACGACATTAGCCTCATGATGTGTGTCAAGTGAGTGTTCCTTCCACAATGCTATGTACTTTCTCTGCACCTTCGATGTTCCTAGTTCTCGTCATGTAGTTCTTGTTGGCCGTTCTTTTCAGTGTACCTGTCCCTCTCCCTTTTCAGCATTATGGGGGGTTTCTCCTATTGTTCTAATGCTTCCTTGGTTTGATTGATCAGCTCTTCAGGCTTTGGTGTTTTATGCCATATGTATCTTTGAGTTCAGTTGTTTGCCCTTGTTTGCCATCTGATTCGAGTAGTGTCATTTGAGGGCACTCATGCAGATTACAGTCTTCTCTACCTGGTCATGTTCTATTTCAGCGGAGGTTCTTCAGATCAACAGTTACTCTTCGATAGTGTTTGCAGTCATTTCATGCTTCAGTGGTGTTCTTCTTGCTCTTTTTTTGTTCCTATCTTCTAAAACACTCTTGTTTGGAGGCTTCTTAGTCCTTCACTTGAGCTTTCATCTCTTCTTGGAGAGGAGTTTTATTCCCACAGGGTTTTCTCCTTTTTCTCCACTTTACAAAGATTTTATTGTACTTGGGTACCTCATCAGGCCTAGTTGTCGGGACCCATTGTTGCTTTCCTGCATTTTTTACATGATTTTTTAGTCCTTAGTGTTTTTTAGCTACTCTCTAAGTTCATCTTAAGGGGGGTGTTAGAGTAATCTTTTATTAGCTAATAATTATTTATTTAATTATTAGTCTATTATACTCTATGCTTAAGCTAAACTTAGGAATTTTATAATTCTTTAGGGTTTTCACCTTTAGGGTTTCGAGTATCCTTTTATAAGGATTCTCTCTTTGTAATTTAATAACAACTGTAATTATTGAATTGCATTCTTGTTACACAATCAATATGACTCCTTTTTTCTAGATCTCTGAATTCTGGCCTCCATAGCTTTTTTGCTTCTCTCTTTCTGTGACAGGTTTGCATGCAGGTGATCTTTGGGAGCTATAGAGTTGATTTTTCCTCAACCCCAATATTCTCTTGGGGTGTCCGGGGTGTTGATAGTTGTCTTTTGATTCTATTAACTTCACAGAATGCATTAAATTCCCTAGATGTAAATTCTCCTCCTTGATCTGATCTTAAACATTTGATTTTCTTGCCGGTTTCATTCTCTACCATTGCCTTGAATATCTTGAATCTTCGAAAATCTTCTAATTTCTCCTTGAGAAAAGTAACCCAACACATTCTAGAATAACCATCAATTATTAGCATAAAGTATCTATCTCCTTGTAGACTTCTTGTTCTTGCAGGAGCACATAAATCAGTATGAATTAAATCAAGAATATTATTTGATTTCTCAGAAATGCTCTTAAATGTTGTTCTAACTTGCTTTCCCATTTGACATTCCTTACATACCAGATTATGAGGTTTCAGAATCTTAGGTAAATCCCTTACTGCCTTAGTTGAACTGATCTTTACAATGCAATCAAAATTCACATGACAGATTCTCTTATGTCATAATCAACTTTCATCAACGTGTGCAATCAAACATGTTTTATCACTGGTATTCAAGTGAAAGATATTACCTTTAGTTTGATTACCAGTTGCAATCTCCAATCCAGTTCTATTTATGATTTTTCATTTCCCATTCTTGAACTATAACTAAAATCCTTTTTCCACTAACTGACCAACACTCAAAAGATTATGCTTTAAACCTTCTACATAATAAACATTGTCAGTATTATGCTTACCATCCAAAGATATAGTGCCTTTTCTTTTGATTAAACAAGCTTTATCATCTCCAAACCTTACTAGACCTCCATGAATTTCTTGAAAAGATAAGAATTTTCTTTTATCACCAGTCATATGATGTGAGCATCCAGAATCTATAATCCATTCATCTTTTTCTTCAATTTTTGCTGCCAATGCCTCCTCTACCAGTTTGACAGTAGGTGTCGGTTGATCTTCCTTTATTGCAACAAAAGCCCATCCTTTATCTACTAGATCTTCATCTGAGTCATTTGTAACACCTTCATCTGCATAGTAACATGACTTATCTTTGTTTTCTTAAATCTATATCTTTGATATTCAGGGTTAGGTTTATATGATCTTTTTGCTTCCTCCCTTAATCTTGCATGTCTATCAGGACATCTAGATACCATATGACCACCTTTATTGCAATTAAAACATTTGAAAGGTGCTTTACCTTCATACTTACTTCTTGCTGGACCTTTAGGCATTTTCCTTGCAAATAGTGCTTCAAGTTCTTCATTTTCTCTCCTCATATCTTCAAGTTCTTATGCATAAAGTGATTTCCAATCAGTTTTGTTAGATGATGATGATGCTAATGCTGATGCTGATGATTTGAAAGCTAAATCTGTCTTTACAGTAGCAACAAGACCAAATTCTTCAAGCTCAAATGCTGAAAGTTTTGCAACCAAAGTATCTCTAGAAACTGAAGTATTAGCCATTGTTCTCATTTCATTAATAACAGTTACTTTCATTTTGTAAGCCAATGGTAATACTCTTAAAACTTTAGATACAATTTCATCTTCACTTAAGGATCCTCCACAACATTGTATTCCTAAAACAATTGTATTAACTCTTTCCATAAATCCAGAATTTTTTTCATCTTCTTCCATTTTCAAATTTTCATACCTGACCCGATAGCATTCTAGTTTTGCAATTTTGACAGTGGTATCTCCTTCATTCAGTGTCTCCAACTTATCCCAAATAGCTTTAGCATTAGATCAGTATGATAATCCCATGATTTGCTGATCTGATAATGTGCTTAGAAGTGCTTCTTTTACTTTGCAATCATTTTCCATGTCCTTAGCCAATGTTGGTGGATGAGGTTGATTTGGAATAGGAGAAACATAGCCATTCTTTGTAACATCCCATATATCTCTTCCAATGCAGTTCAGATGTGTTTCCATTCCGATCTTCCATATGTCATAGTTAGTTCCATCAAGCTTCAGACAGTCCTTCCTGAAAATATTTGTTGCCATAGGATCTCCTCAAGCTGTTAGGCTTCTATAAAAAGAGGACTTGGCTCCAATACCAATTGTTAGGTCCCAAGAAGGACAACTGAGAGGGGGGGGGGGTGAATCAGTTGTGAACCAGTTGTCAATAAAATGTAATCCAAATGCAAGTTATTCCAATTTAACCTTAATGCTGGTAAAACAAATTAACAGATATAGCAGTATCAGTATAACTTAATGCATGAAACATAAAGAGAAACAACATCCACAACACATAACACAGAGATTTTGACGTGGAAACCTGGCAAGGGACAAGGCACGGTGGGAAACCTTACCCACAATGAGATGATACTACTGCAGATAGTATGTGTATACAAATAGGGTCTGCACATGCAGAAAGGCCAATTGCCTAGAGCTCACTTCTCAATCACAAAATAGGAGTCACACTGACTACACAATTGGATGGTTAAATCCATTGATAATGTACTGCTCAAAGTAGCATCTCCAATGCTGGATTTAGTACCGGTTAAGCTTTGAACATGAGTGTCAAAACACCTTCATAACCTTCCTTCAACCTTCAAATAATGTCTGCGTGATTCGCACAAGGATCTACTTATTTTTGCTCTTCAATATTCAAGTACACTCATCATTATGATCTTCAATAAGATCTTACAATAATTTATACAAAACCAAAGACCAAATGAATAGGTCGACTCACTAAAGATATTACAATTAATTCAATTATAAATAAGTCTTGATGCGATATAACATGTCAGCTCAATACATTTACCAATCAATAAATCATCTCCATGACGTGCCGTGCTGATTTGGAATAGATAACATGTACCGGTCTTTAACCTAGACCTATTTGCTAGTAAAGGCAAATCTGTCAACCCGATTAGACCAATAAGAAAAACACAAATAACCAAACTTCCAATCCATGTCTCCGACATAACCAAATGATCTCCAAGTTATCATCGCTGCCAGTGAACCATATAACCTTTTGGTGAACATATACCTGTGATTGTGCATAATCCACAAACCATACCAGTGAACATAATGTAAACCTCCAAGAAGACAAGCATTGACATCACAGACAAAACCAATGCAACACATGAAAAAGTCATCCATAATACCAACAAGATTGAACTGAACAAATAACAACATCAACAGTGTAAGTATCGGAGCTTGACAAAGAATGCACACAAAAGATAATCAGAGAGACAAAAGACAACACATAACACTAGTTATTCCTAAGTGGAAAAACCCTCATGGGGTATTAAAAACCACTCGAACCTACTTGCTTTATTTCAACTTAAGCCTCAAATGATTACAATGGTGGAGTTAAACTCAACACCTCAAAATAGTCCTTTTAACAACTACAAAGTTTGAATTTATATTCACCATTGATCTTACAACTACATTTCTTTTGCAGTTCTAAAACCACTGTTGAACACAAATTTTAGTTTTTCAATAATATCAGTTTCAATATTTCACTGTATGCAACAGTGTTACAACTCTATCATGAAAACTAGAGTAATGTATCTCATGTGTATGAAACAATATTACAACCCTGTTGTGAAAACCGAAGGAATGTATATCATGTATGTCACAATATTCTTCATGAAACCCTTTTATCTCTGCTATATGTTCTCAAATAGGTAAATGTCTAAATATTCTGTTTAAATAACAGAGATGCCAATCAAAATAACTTCAGAGGATACCCTCGAAAACAAAGTACCTAACCCTAGTTAGGGTTTCAATAACATGTAATTTGCAGACAAGTAAATAAAAATTACTTTTCTCGTTTGACAAGAAAAAAACCTTTTGCAAAATCACTTTTTTGGATAATCAAAAATAATTGAACAGTAAAAACACAATGTGATCATGTTGATGTCATTTTTGGATAACAAAACAATAACAACTACTTCCATCTGAAAGTAACCATAACCAAGATGAAGTGAACATTTCCTTTTTTCTGTTAATTTTCAAAAGTTATAAACCCTTATTTCAGATTTTTCTAACAAACTGACATTAAACAAACTTTCCTTTTCCAATATTCAAGAAAAACTGTGAGCCAAGAAAGGTAAGAACGAAAATACTTGAAAATGGTGACTCATAAAACCTGAAAAGAAGATCCCTAAAAATGTGCAAACACCTCCATAAAAAGCAACCAAAAATGTCTCCATTTGAATATGCATATCAAATAGACCGACACACTCCAAATGCACATGGAGATTCTTCCAACAAATCCGCTTGTAACTACCACAAAAAATCCCATGGCGGTGCTGCATATACGTTTGCATTATTCAACAAAATGTTTCGTTTGCTTTTTCCCTAAACATTATAACCAAGCCCCAAACAAAATTTGATTGTTATTTCACTTCTGCAAGTCAACCAAAACACTTCATTTTAAAAATGATTGTCAAGTCATCAATGCGCCAAGTCAACAGAACACCATATCGGTGATACTCCACAGTACTAAAACATAATATGCCAAGTCATCAAAGGAATGCCATGCTGACACTATAATGAATAAATATAATGACTGTCGATTTATAATCACTGTTAGTCCAAGCATGTAACATTATATGACACATGATTATCAAAACATGAAACATATGGAGTCGGCTTAAGAGAGACGCCGACAACACATTTCAATGTGTTTTTCAAAGCAAATTAACACATATATAATCAAGCATAATATCACATGTACACAAGGAAACCATATACCTTGGTCCAACTGTGAAGCCCGAAGTTGCAAGAAAACCTGTGATTGTCAAGATGGTTCTGCACACACACTACAACCATCAGTAACATGTGAAACCATAAACAGAGAAACTAAAATCTAATGTAGCTCTGTATATCTGGTCATGCCACATGCCAATGTATCTATTTGTTCATGCCAACGGGGCTAATGTAGTTCTGTGTGATTGTTCATGCTAATGGATCCTTTAGTTCTGTGTGATTGTTCATACTAATGGATCCTTTTTGTCATCAAGGACAAACACTAAGAGGGTAAAATATGTTACTATCTTATGAGAAAAATTATAGAGTTCTACAGAAAATGATCTTAGTCTTGATACTAGCATTTATAATACTCTTATCCTTGACAAGATAGCCCTCTTAGTTTTCATGGTTGACTTTTTATTTATTCCTAACAAAAAGATGGAAACTTTCATAAATTAGTACGTAATGAAATCCTACATAGAACCCAATATTGTTATTGTTGTGGATTATGATAATCTTAATAAGACTATCTAGGAACATGACCATTCTATAAGATTTATGGTAGCCTTAATAATCATGACTATCCTAATTTTTTATGGCTTTAATTATTTCTTGAGAGTATTCTTTTGGCCTATTGTTGTTTTATATGGTGGTAGAATGATAAAGAATAGTAAATTAAGTGAGCATCTAGCCTAATTATGATAGAAACCTAGTCTAATCATTATCTTATGGAAACATTGGTACTCCTACTAGTTGTTGTGAAATAATTATCTCATGCTAATAAGAGGCATATGCGATAACTTGTAGAAGTAGTGCATGATTGCATTTTATGTCTTTCCATGATAAAATCTTCTTAGTTATAGTTTTCTTTGTTGTCTTTAACTCCATCTTGATAATTCCTATAGTCGATAATGGCTCTATGGATAACATAAAAATATTCTAAAGGTGTGATATCCCCCATGATGCTATTAGGATAGCTTAAGCAAGATTATAGTCCATTAGTCATTATATAACATAGTGTGTCTATGTTTGATAGTGTTATTGTAAGTGAAGAATTATTTTGGATGGTGACTTTATCAGGCAAGTAGCTAACCTTTGTTGTATTGCATTATTTATTGCAATAATACTATCCTATTGTTGTTGTTATAATCCTATAATGTCATTTATTATTGTTCTCAAATGGTGTTGACTATTCCACCTAGTTTTGTGACATATCTTTCTTCTTTCTTAGTAGACTATTACCCTTGTGAGGACTTTTTTTTGCACTTCCTTTATAATCATAGAGTTGGTAAGAAAGAGATGCCTCACTATCCAGGGTTTGGTGAAAGTAAATGCCAAGGTTCTTTTCAAGTGTCACGAGTGTTGAATGTTGTCCACCCAAAGAAAACAACCATCTTTACTATGTCTAGGGCACTCATGTAGGATGATAAACAATTTAATTTCTCTTTACAATCATACTTACACACTATGGTGAAATGATAATTAATATGAAATGAGATAATGAATTTCTTGGATCTACACAATGATGTTGGCCATTAAATAACCATTCCAACTACAGAAAGAAAATAAAATTTATTATATTATACTTTTATGCATGTCAAAAAATAAATCACCATACAAAAATGATATCATTTTTGTAAGGAATATAACAATAAATTAAACCCATCCAATTATATCTCTACTTATGGTTGAACAAGTGTGCATCTACAACCTATTTTATCTTAATTTCCTAAAATATTAGGACACATTTATCAAGATTTGCATGTAGAAATAAATGGTTTTCATGAGTATAATTCTTCCTTAACATTGAGATTCAAAATGAGTTTGGAAATCACTATAATTAGTTAACCCTAAGGTTAAAATCCAGCCAAAAAAGTTTTTACAAAAAATCTCCACATTCAGAGGGAGTTTGATATCATTTATCACATATGTTATACCTTGTAGTAGGTATTGTAGACACCCAAAATTGACCATTTAAAATTTAGTCAATTTATCTCTTTATATTTACCTATCCCCACTATTCTATTAATTAAAAAATTCATAATTATTAAATTAATTTTTTATTATTTTTCCATTCTCCTAGTCTATCTCCCTAGGTAATCAATTTAGTTAATTTACCTATTCAACTATACCCCTTAGCCCTACATCTATTAAATTAAATAACTCCCTTATTTATTTTATTTTATTCATTTTCCCCTTTTCCTCCAAATGGAATTAAAATGATTTTTTAATTCCTCCTCTTTTTCTCTCTCCAAGTGTTTAATCCTCCAACTTGCCCACTTGTACCTTAATCCCTTCCTCATTTGTCTAATTATCCCCTAATCATTTGCACATTCCCAATCCCTTGGACTAGGAAGGGGTCAACCTTTTTCCATAAATGGCCTCCTAAGTTGCCTAATCAACCTTAAAGGCTACCCACTTTTGGGAAGGTGGGTCCCTTTCTCATGTGTCACATTCAATTGATCGTCCTCTCTGAGGTTTCCACCTCCTCTCCTAGGTTGCCACTTGGTAGCCTCTCATGAATTGTGAGGATCAATTGATCCTCCACCATTTATCTCATGCATTCAATCTTAGCCCTCCAATTTCATCTCTCTTCATTCATACTCTACGCTTAGCTATTTTCACATATCAAAACATATGCACTTTGAATCATTAAGAACCCTTATGCTACCAAAATTGTGTGTATATATTGAATCCAACACCATTGGGAAAATATAGTCATTAAGGAGGCCATCATACTATATTTTGGATGGATTTCATGATGGCTTGACCCCCTTTTTAGCCCAAGCTTGAGTATTGTTTTGTTTTGTTTTTTTTATCATTTTAGGGCTCACATTTCATTGCACACAAGTGTTAGGCACCAAAATATTTCATTATATAGATTTTACAAGGGTTGTGGCTCCTACTTAACAATTATAACTTTGTCATGATAGCTAGGTGAGGATTTTCAACACACACCAAGCTATCACTTTTAGCCCTAAAAATATTGATAAAATATGTGGTAATTAGCGATCTACTAAAGGGAATATGATGGTGCATTCAAGGTAGGACATATATCAATGGTCCTTGTCCAAATCTTCATTCTAAAATACCTTTTTGTCATCCTTTAAATTTAAATTGATGGCACCAAATATTATTTTGAAAGACAATATAAATGGTTTCAATGCTTCAAGAAGGGTTTGTAAAGGTTGTAGATGCTCCAGAAAAAACTTCCAAGCTATTTACAAGCCTATTTAATAGTTTCATGGGAGTTTTAAGGGGTTAATATCATGGTGAGGACTTAGAGACTTTTCTTATGTATGTATGATAGTAACATAGCATAAAAGTCTCCTCAAAAATTCAAATAAATAATTCTAAATATAGTAACCTAGAAACTAGTTAAGAAGGAAAATACAAGAAAGAGGTGGATGTGAGAACCCAAATCACATCTTGATACCACAAAAATGATACCTCATATTGGAAAATTCTAACTAGTTGAAGTATTTAAATCTTACAATCTAATCAACTCACCAAGAACCAATGAAAACTAGAATGCTTAAAGCTAGGAAAACATTCAATCAATAAATTTGAAAATAAATAAAGGGATTCATCATTTTTTTGGAAAAGATGGGGTGTGTATGCAAGGAACAAAAAGTTTCTAGCAAAATTTTAGGTTGTTAGTAAGAAAAAATAATAGCATAATCTCGCCTTATTATAATTTCAATGTTATCTTTACAAATATGCGTAGATGTGCATTTTACGTAGTATATGGCAATCTTCAAAAATAAATTGATTGTTCCATTAAATTTCACATGTAATCAAAGAACAAGAACTTGATGGATTCTATCAAACTATTTGCAACACTTAAAATTTGTTAGATCAGGTACTTGAATGCGACATGAATTACGAAGGTGACCATAGAAATATGGTTCATGTTCATGAGACTTCTAACAAAATATATCCAATAATATCTAAATTCCACCTTAATGTATTATCAAGTACAAGGTTATATTAGATGCATTTCTTGTTCAAAAACATTATTAATGGGTGTTCAAGGCCACTCCTAAGGTGCCAATAAAATGTAGGCCTACATAGGTCAAAATTTATTAAGAGATAACCATGTAAACCTCATGGATAAATTATCAAACAAAGTATTATTTGAGGTAAATTTTAATAGAGTAGATTGAAACCATGATCCTATTGCTCTTTATGAAAGATTCAATGATGTAAAGTCTAAATAATTAAAGTATGGGAGGTTGTTGCTTGAATTAATTATAATAAGTCTTAGATTCCCTTTATGAGAATTTATCTATCAAAACTATCCTTTGGGACTAAATTTCTTTGTAATATTGAACCCTATTTTACTTTTCAAGTCTTAATAACTTACAACTCCCAATTACTCAAGAAAAAAATGTTGATCATGGATGTATTAGAGTAAATCTCTAATGAACACTTGTCGCCAAGAGGAAATAATCATTGTAAAGAGTCCCAAGTCAAAACAGAACCCTTTCCATTACCCTATCAAGTGAAACATAAGTAATTGATTGGCTAAAGTTAATTATACAGTGATACCTATCCTCTAAGTGGAAATCAAAATGGCGGCCCTATAAAAGATTAGAATTGAAATTATGTTAAGTTAAATTTATAAGGAGCCTTACATCCAATAAGAGTTTTAGTAATAAAGAAGTGTCAAATCCTTTCTTTGTAGAGGTAAATATATTTAGAGAAATATCTATTCCTCCCCCCTTGATAGTCATGTATCCTAGAAAAGGACCCCTTTACACTTGTTGCAAGATATTTCTTTTACAATGATCTCTTTTTTGCTTAAATATTTTGATCTTCTATAAGGATCTTCATCCTAGCTTGGAGCACATGTATTTTTTAAAAGTATATCTCCTTAGTGTTGAAGGTGTTTTATCCTTGATATGGATATGTATCTTCCTCAAGATATCAACATAGAATCAGGTTGACATCTTAAGGTTGCATATCAGGCCTCCTTGTTGATCGTAGTCATTCATTAATGTGCCCTCGAAGTAGAGGTGTTGTGCTACATAACTCCCCCGAGGCATAGTTATCAATCTATCTCTAGCATCTTGCATGGCATATAACCTTTAATTTGGTCATCTAGCATAGTGTGGTTTACTAACTTGATCCCTTGACAAACATATTTATGCTTTCTTAGGCATTCATCATCTAGCATAGTATGAATTTCTAGTTTGATCATTGTTATCATTTTGTCCTCTATGTGTATTGGTCATCTAACATAACACAACTTGTTAGGGTGATCACCATTGTTGATTACCTAGTATAGCATGGCTTGCTAGAATGATCATTTTGTTGCACTACATGGATCACCCAACATAACACACCTTGTTGGATTGTGTAATTTATGCCTTCTCCATGAACCCTCCATGGAACCTTGTCTCATCAATTGGTGTATGATTATGTCTCTTTCTATAAGTCACATGTGCTCTTGCAATATCATTTTGAGAATGATGTTAGTGATGGAAACATTTTTGACATTGAGTTGTCTTCAACTAGTTGACTTGGAATCTTTTATTTTCTTTAGTAATAACATTGCTTGCTTTTTGTATATTTGAATGTTTTGTATGTATTGGTAGGATCCTAAGCTTGAGGGCTTGATCATCTTTCAACTTAGTGTCATCCCATCCCTAGTTTTTCTTTTTCTCAGTCGCTCTATCTCTTCATCTCTACTTTACCGTGAGTATGAGTGTAAGTTCATACTCCCATTGAAGTGGGGGCTAAATTTAGTGTCATAAATTGTATAATTTTATAATTTAACACTCTATTTTGGGTCATTTATTTAGTGTGCCTCCTCCTAAGTTACCTCAAGCTAATTTAAGCCTTATCACATCCTATTATTGTCATATGTCAAGATTGAGATTAGATACTATGTCTTGGGTCTTGGTACTATGCCACCACTCTCTAGTCCCTTTTTGAGTGGACTAGCATGTCCTAGTCCCTCTAAAAGGGGCCTAAATTTGAACATGTGTAAGTGTCAATTCATGCCATTTGTGATCCAATCCTTGTATTTTTATTTGACCATTGGTAGTCAATGTAAATTGAGAAATACCTTAAGAACCCTCTATAAGACAATCATTTATCATTCACAAATTATAATTCTTTCTATCAACCCAATTTAAGATTCCTAATCATTTAAGAGTTGATATGAGTACAAGGAGCAACAAGCTATATCCATCAAACTTCAAGTTTGATTTCAGGAGTGATTATGTTATGATTTATTCATGTTATTACATCAACACTTGGAGGACTTATCTAAGAGCATTGCATCACCACCATTATTGATCTTAAGGTATCATTTTGTCAATTAAAGCATGTCATTTAAGGTTTTTATCCTCTTCTCTACCAGGGTTAAATTCTATTTTATTATCATTGTTGTTGCAGAGGTGGGAAAACCAACACAGGGTTTGAATTAGGTAAGCCCCTACACAATATAATCATTTTCCCTTTTTTATGTGTGTGGGTTTATATTTGCTAACTGAAAATTATATAATTATATAGAGAAAATAGTGACAGCTATTCATAGATTTCAAATATACAAAATTGTTGGAATCCAAGAACACTGAGAGGGGGGGTGAATCAGTGTTTTACCAGAACGATCAATTTTAACCTTATTATAACATGCATTCACCAACCGGTAAACCGATACATATAAGATTGAAAGAAGTAAAGCAATCAATAAGCTAATCAGACAAATGAATACCATAACACAGAGAATTATACATGGAAAACCTCAAAGAGGAAAAACCACAGTGGGATTTGTGACCCACAATATCAATCCACTGGCCATATGAAGAGATATTACAAAATATGGGGCCCTACACATGCAGGAAGGTTTACAGCCTAGAGCAGACTACTCATCACAAAAGATTCTCACTGACTACAATTACTCTGAATAAGAAAACATAAAACTAAACTCATTTACTGCATCTGCAATGCCTAATAGAGTTTCGGTTCAAGCTCTGACTATTCTGGTTCTGATACCCTAAACCCTTACCGGAATATGTCTTACATAATCAACATTCATCGCATTACAATTATCTCTCTCACTCATATTACATTACTTCATATCACAAAATGATCTAATCAACTGACCTATATACCTTTACAATCCTTCATGCCTTATGCCGGCTTACATAGATAATTACAAAATGAATATACATGTCGGCTCAATTACATATATACATAAATATGAAAATCAATTGCTGATTGTTGGATCTCCCGAATGATGTTGGCCTCCTACACCGGTATCCTGAAGAAGTCATGTCAGCCTACAATGTCGGTACCCAGACAATCCTTCGTACCGGTGATGATACCTATTAGTGTCGGTGTTGGTGAAGTGTCTGTCGGTAAACAACCAAACCAAAATATGAAAGCCAGAACATGTTGCCATCAATGACAACATATTGAAACCAATCAAATGAGTGTCAATTGCCAACAAAAACACAAAGAATTTGGAGCGTAGCTCCAATGTCCAACATGTTTCATCTAAATTTTAGGTAGAAAGATCTATATAGCCTCTTGATATTGAGTCTAAAGATATCAACTAATGAAGACACCTGATAGTCCTCAAAATGGTTGTGCAACATTTTTTCATGCCTTAATCAAAATTTTGGTCATTTTGAATGTTTAATGTTCTTTGTTCTCACCGTCATGCTTAGGGTATAGGGTTTTATGTATTTTTTATTAAGTCTTGGTTAAAACCCCTAAACCTGTTCTAATTTTGCCTTTTTCCACTTAAGGTCGAGGGTTATTTCATCGTCAAAGGGGCCTTGTCTTTTCTTAGTCGTTTATTTGTTTTATTGGCCCCTTTTTTAATTTTCCTAAGTCTTAGCGCACAATATTTTATTTTGGCCCTGTGGTCAGGCCCCCCTTTTTATTCCCTAAGGTTATATCTTGTTCATCGTCCTAGGTAGGTCCCCTTTTAATATTTCAGTGGGTGCATCAATTTTTTCCTAAGTATAACCTTACATTATTTCAGCCGGTGTTTTCTGCTGAAGTTCACACTACTAAAGGTTCATCTATCTGCACGAGCGATTAATGGACAACAATGTTATAATCTCAACCAAAAAGATGTTCAGGAGTTAAGTAACTGAGGAAGGTGGGCACCATGGCCAGAAGGATAAAGCTTGAGCAAATCTAATGGTCCTAGTGATCCTGCGATTAAAAGATGTGAAGAGGTTAATCATCGTGGTATCACAGGATGATGCCACATGTCCACGATGGGCTGAGGTAAGGTGATGGTGGGACCATGATGAGATGATGATGAGCTAGATGTGCTACATCATACCTTTGATGGGCCCGCTTGCTACATATGATGATCAATGTCAGATTGACCAATATTCTTCGTGCGATCTTTTAATGTAGAATTGATCAATGACCAAGATTCAAATTTGTTTCAAATTCACATTAGAGTTGTTTTATTCACTTGCGCGAGTAGTAATGGTGGATAGGACTATCACTCTTCATTATAGAATGAAATTAAATGCATTTTCTCAGCTATTTGGAATCACCAAAGCATTCATAAGAGATTAAAGAGCGATTATAGAGCCGAGGGAGATTTCAACGATTTCTTGTAGTGCAAAATTAGGGTTTTCTAGTGCGATTAAAATAGTAAGTTTGCCTGAGATTTTTCATTTGTTTTAAAGCAATTAAATTTGAGAATTGCATGAAAATTGTAGGAAAGGAGTCATAGATCGTTCTAGGGTTAGAAGTGAGAATAGAGGAAGGTAAAATTTGCCTGAATTATGATGCAATTTGGATTTCATGTTAGCCCTAATTTTCTCCTTCCCAATTCAAAAAAGATGTAGTGAAGAATCCTTGGTTTCCATAATGGCAACCCAAAGACCACACTCTGGTAATATTGACTATTAGAAGAGAAATATTTTTGATGATTTCTTGGACCAATTGAAACCCTCGACAAATGATAAGTATCAGGGGCAAAGGTTTGCACAGAGACAAACCCTAGATGAGGGTTTGATCGACAATGCATATAGAATTTCAGATGCAAGGTTACCTGTGCTGGGTTTAAGCATGTTCATGATGTATTTTAGTAAGAGGAATCCACCAACCCTATTTTCACAAGCATGGCAGTATGATTTGGGGAAATTGGTGCTCCCTAGTGTATTCATGGATATTTATTTGTTGAGAACATTGGTAGATAAGTACGACCCAGTTTCAAGGGTTGTAAGGGGGAACTACTGATCATTCGAAGGGAATAATTACATGAAGTTTTTGACTTGTGTGATCCTTTTGCATACTTGGAACATATTGATTTGGAGGAATTGAAGAAAGAATATGAGAAGACAAAACATTGGGTTAGAGCAAGATTACTCTCGTCTCATTTGGCTAGGGTAGCAGGTACTCATTACTATATTGGTCCAAGTGCTGAAGAGCCTTTTCCAATTGATGCTTTTTCTCATTATTTCAAGGTCACCTTTTTCACACTGTGTCAAATTTTAGGTCTCCACCCAAGCACAATAGTCCCAAAATCATTTATGTACATGGGCATTCAGATTCAACACCCCAATTTTGCAGTGATTTATGATTTTGGTTCATACCTTGCAGAGAAGATTCATGAGGGGTTGCTACAGATAAAAAATGGTGACATTAGCTCTTCATTATATTGGTACTCCATGCTTATGTACACGATCTTGTACAAGAATTCACATTTCTTTGCAGAAGAAATGGAGATAAGAAGGGAAGTTGATGGAGAAAAAATGCCAGTACAAGTTTGGAGCATGGACATGTCATGTGATAGAAAAAATGCAAGCTATGTAAGATTTGATAATTGCTTTGCATCTAGGCTTAGGGCTCAGCTAATAGTAAATCCACTAAGGATTTCAGGGGAGTTGCATGATTTCTTGATGCCAATGGAGAGAAATCCAGAGTTGAAGCTCAAACATAATTGGGGGGATATTATTCCCTACTCTATGAGCACGGTTATTAGAATGTATGGTTTTCATGGTCAACCCCATATATTACCTTTCAATGTTCCACTAAGAATAGGATTTGCAAAAGTTATGTGGAAATTAGGCTGCATACATGAAGAAGAGCTAACAAAGAAAGGTAAAGCTGCATTCTTCCCTGATTACACTATGATTCCTTATTTTGTAATTCTTAAAGGAGGATGGGTCCATTTTGAGAAGGTTCTTGCTCCTTATTTGTTGAAAATCGGTACAAAAAGGCATAGTGACCCAGAGGGTTTCTTTCAATTATTTAGGAAAAGAATAAAAGGAACCCAGATACCTCATTATTTTGATTTTCTAGAAGATGTAATCAGGAATGAGTTTGATTTGACTAAACAAGAGGTTAGAAAAGAAAAATGGCTGGCTTATACGAAGATGCTTGACAAAGTCCATCGGTGGGATCCAAAGTATGATTCGTTGATAAAATTCAGACCTTTTTGTAAGAAGATGGATTATTTGATGGAGAATTTTGATGAGGTCATGTATGACCTAATGGATGAAGAGGAAAAATTGAAGATAACAAGTGGCCAAGAAGTAAGAGAAGAATATCTGAAATTATCATCCCAACAAATGCCACTGTCAAAGCCTCCACGGCAAAATCCCCAAGTATGAAGAGCAACATCACCACTAGAAGGGAAACAAGAGGAGGTAAGACCTGTTTACTAACCCCCAAGAGGAAGAATTATTTACAGAAGAGTAAGAGATGAGAGTGATAGTGAGGAAGAAAAGGAGATAAAAAGGAAGGGGAAAGGTATCATGCAGTAGGAGAGGCCCCTTGAACTTCAACATGTACCCCTTAAAGGGGTAGTGATTGTAGATGTTGAATCTCCACCAAAAAGGAGCATTTCACCTCCTCCCTCACCTCCTCCATCTAAAAAGTAGAAAATTGATAAGCTTAAAGAGAAACCTGCACAAGAGCCATAGGAGGAGAATGTCATTATTCTTACTGATGAAGAACTACAGGTTGGAATCCCCTCTCCTCCAAGGACATTAGATTGGGAGCTTACTCCAATAGACATACAAGGCAGAGCAATTCGAGACACAAGGAGGAAAGTATGTGATAAATTCCTGGAGGATGAAACTTTTGTTTGCAACCAAGAATTCTTATAATTGGTTTGGACAACCAGAATTGAGAAGTACCAAAATAGATGTGTTGAGAGGAAGAATCAAAATCCTAGCAAGAATGATAAAGAAGTTGAAGAAGAAGTTAAGGGTGAGATGATGGAAGAATTTAGGACCATCATTGCTATAGAAGGAAGAAAAATCATTGATCAAGCAGGAATATTGATTCTTCTAGAATGGGATATTGTTGATGTAGTGGCTTTTGATGCCATCAGAAAATCAAGACAACAACCTTTCAACTCTGCAGAAGAAGCCAAGTTGGCATTGAAAGGATCTGAGTTTGTACAAGATTATGCTACATTAACCATTTGATCATTAGAACAAAGGCTTAGGAAATCTGATATTGATGATATTAACCCCAATTTAAGGGGAAGTCTGATCATAAAGAGGGTTTCAGAGACTTCAGTGGAGGAGGCAATTGAATTGACATTTAATGTAGCAAGGTTGGCACAAGAGACAACCAAGAGGGAGAAGGCAAAGAGAGAAGATTACCAAAAGAAAGATGAGAATTTATCTGCAGAATACAACAAATATTAGCAGAGGAGTATTGAAATAAAAATGACAGTTTAATTATTGCAACACAAATAGTTAGAAGCCTCTCTGGGTTTGCCCTCAACATCTAAGACATCTCCAGCCATCCCCACCGAATCTGCTTCCAAGTCTCCAATTGAAGTGGAACCCTCTATTCCCATTTTGGAACCAATTGTTGAAGAACCTACTAGATAAACTGATCCAACAAGAGCTCAACTTTTGGAGAAGATCATTGAGTTGGAAAATAAGCTAAAGGAGTTAGAAGATTAGTTTGCCTTTAAGAAAAGAGAGATAGTTAGCTCAATGCTAACTCATTTTAATGAGAAGGTGGATAGTATATTAAATAACATTCATTCTTTATATTCTTTATCATTTAATGGTATTCAAAGTTTTGAAAGAGATAAGGAAGTGGTAACCCTTTGTTTACAAAGTGGTTACAAAGGGGAAACAAGATTAGAATTTTATCAATGGCTTCCAAGTACCATGCTGAGAGGCCACCTACACTTCAACCAACCTATTTATTTGTAAAGTCAATGCAAGAAGCCCAGATGCTACAATAAAATATAGAAAGAAAGATAAGGGAGTTGATGAGAAATTTTAGTGACTGAATGAAACACTTTTTCCAGGTATTGAGGATGAAAGTGGGACAATTAAACCTTTGCAATTTTAGAAATAAGAGGCAGAAAGAGTCATCAACGCCCAAGTGGAACTGATTTGTGAAGAGCTAGATACTACCATGTTGGAGGACAACATGGACAAGATAATATGTACAAGAACATTTTTTGAATCTTTTGAAAGAGAGGCGAATCAATTGGCAGTTAAGTATACTCCATACAAGGAAAAAGATGATGAGGTTATGAATTTCAAATGGCCAAGTGATGAGGAATATAACGAGTGGATTAATACTTATTTGAATGAGGAATAAGGATTGCAAATAGTTAGTTATCTAACTGTTTATTGTGACAGTCTAGCAGAGAGTTTTGTTTTCTTGCAGTAGTTACCTTTTTGAACATGAGCAACAACAAGGTGGGCCCATATTAGATATGTTAGACAGTTCAGATAACCAGAGCACAACTGAGAGGTGGGGAGTGAATCAGTTGTATTAGATTATAGGAACATTCAACAATTAAAACTTTAATACCAGAACCCAAAACAATAATACCGGAATAACAGTTAATCAATTAAGCATAAACAATAATCATAGAATAAAAGCTATCCACACAACACCAAGATTTGTACGTGGAAAACCCGGTAAAGGGAAAAACCATGGTGGGAAGCCTACCCACAGTCAGATAATACTTTTGCAGTAAGTATGTGAATTACAATGAAGGGGCCTGCACTTGCAGGAAGGCCAACAACCTAGAGCGCACTGCTCATCACAAAAGGAGCCTCATTGATTACATATAAATCTAGACTACAATCCGGAGAAGTGTTGAACTACAAAAGATAACATCTCCTATGCCTGAGTACAGTTCCGGTTAAGCTCAATACTAGAGGAGCAAATCCTCTTACATAAACCCAATTTGATCTCCAATGATCGACCGGCTCCTCTGCGTGAATGATATTACATTATTCACACATTACATTCCTTGACCATGACATGTTACATTTTCCATGATGATCTACAATGAGATCTTACATCTATATATACAAACCCTCGACCATAAACAATCAAATCAGCCACCAGATAATAAACCGATTACATAAATACAAACCATATCGAGCTTAGACCAAATACGTAATATCAACACATAAGACATCCCAGAAATACATCAATAGGTCCTATCCATATGTTACATTAAATCTGGTCCATAACCTAGATCAACCAGGACCAAGTATAGGTCCACATGCTTCAACAATGATCTCCATCCGCAAAGTCTCCAACTCAATCACCAACAATATCCTGAAACTCCATGAGAAGTTGCACCAACACCACTTATGCAATTCATCAAAGATCTCCATCAAAAGCTCTATTGGCGAAACCCTCACCGGAACCAAAAACCAATCTTCTAAGCGAGAAGGATAGCATCCAATCACTAGACCAAAACCAACTGACCAAATATAAGTATAAGTATCATGAACAAGCCAATTCCATCACTAGACTATACCAGAGCCTACCAAATCATACCGGATCCAAGTTAACCAGAAACCACTTAACCTACCAGGACTAGAAGGGTGTCGGTGAAGCATCCAAACAACTAGTGTTGACAATAATGACAAAACATCAATGCAACACATAATCAATTCCACCAAATGGCCTACAAGATCTTCATCGACAACAAGAAAAGGGATAAAGTACTTGGAATGTCTTTTTGAAGCAGTTAGAGATTTTGGTCTTGGTTGTGACATTTCTTAAGGGGAATATTTTGTAACAGAATTATGGGTAACCGGTCATTTTTAAGTGATAGGTGTCTCCTCTGGTCAGTAGCTTGTTTGTTCCCTTATTTTCTATAAAAAGAGAATTCAAGGCCAAGAGATAGGGTTTTGATTTTGATCTCCGTGCTTAGGTTTTTCTAAAATTCAGAGTCATAGGTTCCTGAAGTAGGTTTTAGGTGAAAAGGAGAAAATTGTAAAGATTTTGCAGAGAAATAGATAAGAGTCTTGTGTCATGTTTTTTGTAGGTTCTTGAAGTTATATGTAAATTGTTTTATGACAGAAATAAAAAATTTATTCAAATAGAAATACAATTATGATCTATTTCTCTCCACTATACAATTCTATCATCTTTTGAATGAAGTATAACCAATGATTTCTTTCATTTAGTGCATTGTTGTGATGTATGTAGTTTTTGTTTATGCTTTGATCTAAGGGATCAATTAAATGCTAAAACAAAATGGCTGAGTGATAGGGCTTGTTCAGGGATTTGATAAGTAGTATGGGTTGGGATTGCAGATAAGAAATATTGTAAGGCAATATTATCTTAGATTTGAATGCTATTAGATAAATTCTGTTATAATTCATTTATGTCTTTTGAATTCAAGCACCCAATGGAATAAGGCACTGATCCTAGCTAGTCTTAAGTTTTTTACAGTCAACTTTATGCTCCATTCATCTGTATTTGTTGCAAACTATTGATTATCAGAATATATTTCAGTTTTCGTATGTTATTTCATATTTTATCCATCTCATGCTCCAATAGGTTGAGGATCACTGAATAATTCTCCATTATTGAGAATTCTCCCTCTTTGTTGAGCCCTTATATGAGATTATCTACTTAGTTTTGGTGTAATTTATGAGTATGACACATAGATTATAGATTCACCAAGGGATCACCCTCCTAGGTCTTGCAGAGCCCAAAGTATAGAAGGATTAGCAGAATCCTTGTCATAGTTGGTCCAAGTTGTTAAAGATATTGATAGTTGGAGTTGGCTTCTCCATAGATAATCTAAAGAATCAACTTGGTTTCTGCCTCTTGCAGTGTAAACCCCTTTTTGGGGAACCAATAACACCTTCAATAATAGGACACCTAGCTCCATAGTCCTTCAATTTCAGCTCCAAATTTTAGCTACAAGTTCCTCTCTACATCTCATTTACAAATTTGTACTTCTATGTTGACTTTGATTTCTGTATCTTTTTGTTTATAACGAATCTTGTCATTTTCCTATTATTCTACATAGAAATTTCATATTCATATCAAATCATATCCAATCAAAACAACAACAAAAAAGGAACAATTAACTAGAGTTTCATCTCTCCTTCGAGACTAAAGTTGAACCTTGTTGATTGTTCCCCAACAATGTTGGAAGTAGTGAATGAATAACATCTTAGTTTATATTCCTAGGCAAAGGCTCATATTTCCAATATTACAATTTAATGCTCACAACCGATAGAGAACCAATAGCTAGCAACTTGGTGAAGCAAAGCCAATAAATTCTAAACTCACTCATAAATCATCTTTAATTAACCTAGAGTTGATAGAACTTTTCTATCGATAAAAATACATTAAGAGATCATGTAAACTTAGGGATATGGTCTAAAAGATTTTAGCTTGTAGGAAACCTTCTATTCGAAGGATTATGGTTGAAAAACTCAAATCTCACTTTTATGGACCTTACATGATCTTGAGGAGAGTTGGTGAAGTTTCATATGAGTTGGAGTTGCTAGAAAATAACAAGATCCATATTATTTTTTAGTTTATTTCCTAAAATGGGCACTTGGACAACATGTAACATGTTGGTATTTCTAATATAATAAAGCAAAAAAGAGAAACTTCCACAAACTATAAACACACAAATAGCCAAATGAATATTATCAAAAAGTTAATTAGAATTGTAGTCTCGTAAATTGTAACGACTTTACAATTTTACACTCTTTTTACAATACCTTGCTTTAGTATGCATCCTTGTGGGTCATTTTGAGCCTATTTGGCCCTTATTTCATCTATTTTTTGTCATATGCTCATGAGATGACTTGGTCCAATGTCTTAGGTCTAGATAATAAAAAAACACCTTTCTTTTGTCTCTTTATGGGTGGACTATGGTGCCTAGAACCCTAGACCCTCCAAAAGGTGCCTAAATTCAAACATGTGTGAGTGTTGGTTCCCGCCATTTGTGATTTGATCTTGATATGTTCATATAACCATTGGAAGTCAACCTAAATGTGAAAATACCTTGAGAACCCTATATAATGCAACCATTCATCATTCACAATCTAAGAATTCATAATCTATCATTATGATTCAATAGTCATAATTCCTTCATTCAAGAGTAGATTTGAGTACAAGCAACACCAAGCTACAATAACCTATCTTCAAGCATGTTTCATGAGCGATTATGTTATGATTTAGTAATGTTATTGCATGACCACTTGGAATACATATCTAAAGAGCATTTCATTACCACCATTTTCAATCCTATGGTATAATCTTCTTAATTTAGCATTTCATTTATGATTTAGTCTCTATCCTACTAGTGGTAAGCTCTTTTTTTCATCATCATTGTTGTAGTGGAGGTGGAAACACCAACACGAGGTTTGACTTAGGCAAGTCCCTATATAGTACAACCATTTTTCCCTCTTTTATGTGTGTAGGTTATAGATTTGACAACCAAAAGTCATGAAATTTCACAAAACAAAATGAGACATGGTTTCAGCTTTTGAATAGGTAAAAACCCTAGGTCTATTTTAATTAGATGACTTGACCGACACTTTTAGTTTGAATTTTAGAGAGAAATATCTACAAAGCATCTTGATTTGGAATCTAAAGCCTCAACTGATGATGACACCTCCAAATCTAGGGTACCTAACTCACTAGATCGACACTTTTAGCCCTAGATTTCAACTATGGGTTCCTCTCTACATCTCATTTCCAAATTTGTACTTCTGTTTTGGGTTCCAATTCTATATCTTTTTGTTTATGCTAAATTGTCAATTTTGCATCATTTTACCTAGATCTTGCATTTACATATCAAATCAAAGAAACAACAAAAAAGGGAACAATTATCTAAAGTGTTTAGCTCTCCTTTAGGATTGGAGTTGAACCTTGTTGATTATTCCCTCAATGAATGTTGGTAGGAGTGAATTACTAAGACCTTAGTTTAAATTCCCAGGCTAAGGATCTTGTTTCCAACATTACAAGAATGTACAAGTAGACTTGTTTATATAGGCAAGAGTAGAGGTATGCAAGTTGGACTCACCAACTAACTAACCTACCAAACATGAGACACTTGTTAACTAACTTGACAAGTATTTTGGTAAGTGGCATTTGTGTGTGCAAGAGGTGTCTCACAAAGTGAATACACACATCTCAATCACATGAGGTGAGACAAATATCTAAAGTACCTAAGTAAACCTAAGCAATGTTTAGGAGACACTCTGTCTAGGTTGGATGAAATCTAGCTAGTTTGATAAAGTCATTATTAATACCAACAACCCCCTTAAAATGAAATTTAGGGAGTAATTATAAATAAAGATGATGGGTCTCAGCTACTAGCCATTATAGGTACCCATGTACAAATTTCTCATAAAACAGAATAAAGGAGAAAACCCAATGAAAAAAAAATCCTCTTTAAAAGAGAAATGATACAAAAGGAATGAAATGTACAAGTGAAGAAGATAGGTCATAGAAGGAAATACTCATGATGACCCCCCAAGGAATATTTATATTCACAATAAACAATAAATGTTTCCCCATATAAGAGAGAAAGAAGAGACTGTGTAGATCCCCATAAGATGATGCTCAAATGATCCATGTGTCACCCTACTATAAATAACCTTTGAATTATCTTTTTGAAGCACTTTGAATTATGATGCAACAACTGATGTAAAACAAGAACACAAGAAATGATGTCCTATTGAATCTGTGGATGCTCTATGTGAAACGTCTCTAAAATATATGCAAGAACTGTAAAAGAAGATTGATGTCCTCAATAATGTCTTCCAAATCTACGGTGTTGGAAAACATGTATGAATATCTTGTCATAAGGAATCACTAATTCTTTTTGTGAAGAATATATGGATTCATATGTAGCGACAAGTGATGAGATCACAAGCATTTCATAGGACTAGATTATTCATATTTATATGATGTAATACTGATGAGATCAAAATGCATGTCATAGGACTACATTGTTCATCTCCATATATTTCTCAAGAATATGTGAAAGTGTACAAAGACACAACTCATAAAAATCTACAAAGGCATGACACAATACATATTTCCAAGAGGAAAACTAGTTAGGGAAATGTGGAAATGTGCATGACACAACACACATAATTTCTCATAGGCATGACAAGACAAAACCCTTGATTCAATTTTAGGTGACCCCCAAGTTTTGGCACTTTATAACATAGTGTGTTTTGCAATGTAACTAGGTCCAATGTGTGGGAAATGTCAAAACATTAACTTTTGCAAAAAAACATGCTTAGTTTTGAACTACCAATTAAAAGTTATTACACAAACAAATTCTTGTAAAATTGGCCTATTTTATTAAATCTGCACTCAAAATAGAAAAATTCTCTAAGATAAGATCAAACCTAGCCTTCCAAACACTCATTGGCATCAACATGGAATTATCTTTCCATGAGTAGTTGAAGTGTTGACTAGATCCTTGTGCCAAACATTTGAGTCATGATGCCAAGTGGCAGTTTGGGGAGGCCATGTGTTGGTTGATGCAAAGGTTGATCGATTCCAATATTGTCTAGTGTTAAAAGGCCCATGTGTATTGATGCATGAAGGCATCAAATCTGCCTTGATAGCTTTCAACAAGTCAAGTACTATTGATTGACATGACAAATGATCAACTCTGAATAGGATGGTGATGATATAAAGCAATCCCCCTTCTCTTATTAGAGTCCTTGTCATATTCTTCATCATAAACATTATTTTCCTTATCTAAACACTTTGTTTACTACTTAAGAATCTCTTGAATGTCTCCTTCGCCTCACATTTCTCTATAATCCCTTCCTTGTTTGCATTCAAAGTTGACCCAACTCTCTACTAATCTACAACAAAGGAATTGCCTTTCAAATGGTTTACAAAAGGCCAACAAATCATTGTAACACTCATGGTGATTCTTTATAGAGTTGAATTCAAGCCATAATGCATGGAAAGGAGATTTTGTGTGATGCATCACAAATGTGTGCAACCTGTGCTTGTGTCTGGGCCACGTTGGAGCTTACTTTGCCTGTATGAAAATTCCTCTTGGACACCTTCAATATATATTTTGACCTCATGCCACCACATGAAAGGGGAGATGGGCCTCAATACAATTTAAAAAATATTGTGTTTAGCTCACTAATGTCACTCTTTGAATCAATCGTAGTGTGTTCAATGTAAAAGGAAGGAAAGTGAGAGGGCATAGCTATGCACATCTCAATATATTCTGATGGAGAAGATCCTAGGCACTATCCACTAGTAGAGAGTGAATCCTTAAGCACCATCATTCATAAACCACTTTGAAAATGCTATGAATGACCAGAAAACCTCAAAGAGTACAATAACTAGTGAAATCCTCCAAATGGGTCGAATAGGCCAATATTTGTACAAATCAGCCAAAATGGTCAAAATATCCTCAAAACAATCCTGGCAAACAACCAAGTGACTCAACTTCCAATGCCCAATAAAAAAACCAATAATCGTTCATACAAAAATAAAACAATTATTGAGTATTTCTATGAGGAACTCTTGATTAGGCTAAGTGTAATATTTGGTACAAGATTTGGGAAGGGTTTTTGTTAACTTTGCTTTGATATCATGTTGGTATTTCCAAAATTATAAATTAAAAACTAGAACTTCCAAAAACTATGAGCACACAAATAGTCAAATGATTATTATCAAAGAGTTAATTATAATGTACAAAGTAAACTTACATGTATAGGCAAGCTAGTAAAGGTAGGCAAGTTGGACTCAACAACTAAGTAACCTATCAAAGATGAGACACTTTAACTAACTTGACAAGTGTTCTAGTAAGTGACATGTGTATGTGTAAGATGTGTCTCACAAAGTGAGAACACGTGTCTCAACCACATCACATGAGACAAATCTCTAAAATACTATATAAACTCAAGCAATGAGAACAAGACTTTCTCTAGGTTGGCTAAAATCTAAGTAGTTCAATCAAGTCATTATTTACACCAACATCACATCTTCAATATATTTTTTACCCATGGACGATGAAGGTAAACTTATAGTGGTACCAAATTTTATAAATTATACTAGGATGAAGAAATTGAGCAACAAGAGCATTAACGAGTATTTAGTTTAATGGAAGAATCTAACTAAAAACATGATACAATGGAGATTCCAAATATCTTGGAGCATCAAATTTGTATTTGTTGAGTGAAATAAATTTTGGGAAGGGTAGAATAGCAAGGTCCCAAATTCTAAGTATGAGAGTATGTAATTCACATTCCAAACTTGGGTGGGGTTTCAAGTTTCTTTATGTTTTCATACCTTCCCTTCAAACCTTGCCTCCTCATTCCCCAAATCCACACTTTGTCTTAACCATCTTAAATTTGGACTTTCTCATGTTATCATGTCTTTCCATTCATCCCCCTCAAGTCCTTAATTCCCTAGTTCCCCATGTTTTTGGCCTTCAAAATTTCCTCTATCAGAATACATCATCTTAATTCAACATACCCCTTTCTTCTTTCTATCTCACATATTTTTTTATTTCCATTTCCCTTCCCATAATCAATCCAAAATACTTAGAATCATTAATCATGTTGGGAAAATAGTGTCTCAACCTTGCATTTACATGAGATTACTATTTATTGTAGGTTTTCATTTTAGTACAAAATGGTGTGAAATTATCCCCAAAGCTTTGGATTGGCTAGATAAGCATGCTGGTAAATTTTCATCGTAAGATCATGGCTAGTTTTGAAGATATTAAAGTTTTCATTTTTGGAGGGTGTGATGAAAGGTTTAAATTTAATTTTGATAACTTTAGAGGCTCCAAAAAACCCTAAAAAGGGTGTAACTATCCTAGGAGGTTATGAGGTGATAGAGCACTTCACTAGCTTTCTGGTGCATCAAACGGTTTATTAATCGCACATCCGATTCACAAGTTATGGCCTCTAGAAGTTTGGACTCCTGAAATAGGAACTATAAAATGCATCAGACACATAAATGAGTTGTAAAAGGTAGTAACACATGTTGATGTGTGTTTTGACACATCATAGGGCATCTAGAATGGAGATAAGGTTGTCTCTACTTTATTGGGTGGTTTTAGCCCATGGTTTTGTAATACCGTTTGATAGTTTCTTGTATTTTATCTCCTATATATGATGTGCATGAGATAGAGGTTGAGTGTAAGAGACTTATGGCTATTGAGTTGCATCTGATTCTCTTATTTGTGGTACTCCTGTGAAGATCTTGCTCTGAAAGTGTATTATAATTTATTATTGATTGCTAAATAATATATTGAGCTGCTTTTGGAGTGTGGGGTTTTCCTCCCGAAAGAGTTTTCCCCATGTAATCATTGTGTTGTGGTATGCATGATATTATGTTTATTTATGTTAAGTTTTTGTAACTAATGTAGTGATCTGTAATTTTTTTTGCATTATCCTCCTCTCAGGGTTAGTGTAGGAAGTTGTTCCACTACTTAAATTCCTTACAGATCATTGGTCCCTATAGTATCAACATACTTAATTCTTGACCTCCACTATATCATAGATCCAAATATATTTCCCTATTGATATACCTAAAGGATATTTGATATCGTAGAACCCTAAACCACGATCCTCATTTTTTTATTAAACACGAGCATGAATACTATCATGTTTTCCTATTACTTATTGTGTCAATATAAGGTATGGTGTATCCTTGATCCCAAATCTATATTGATATCAATATCACGATTCCCTCGATCCCTACTTGTATCAATATCAAGATTCCCCCAATCCATAGTCTTTCTTGCATTGGGCATCTTTAAATCTTCATCGTTTCTCCTTATACTATATATCTTTGAATATTTATCCCAACTTTATATCATGCTTTCTTCTTAAGGACACTTAGGATTCTCCCTAACCATGGCCCCACTTGTGAAAGTTGTTAGCTAGAATCCCAATATCTCATTCCCTATTGTCTCACCATTGTACCTTCATGAGCACAAACCTTTGCATCCCTGAAAGGATTTAGGATTACTTTACCTAGCTCTATTCCTCTAAGAGAAGCTCTGAATTTTACCATATTATTAGTTGAAACTCTTATGAATTTGGATTTTTCTAAAATGATAACTCCTAACTCATTTCTAGCTACACACCTAGTTCCACTTAGACCAGGACTGACTTTGGAGGTTCCATCGAAGTTAATTTTGATCCAATTTGTCTCTGGGGCATTCCACTCAACATTCTTCTGATTTGAGGATTGATTAGCCTTGCTATTACCCAATAATGGTGGTATGATCAGTCCCTTGAACAATTTAGCCATTTCCTCATCCTAATTTGAGTAAGCGTTTCCTTTTAAGGTTTTATTCCTAGCAGCTGAATTAGCCAACTCCACTATCAAAGCCTCTACTTTCTTTATAAGCTTGTCCCTTGTCATTGATTACTCCTTGAAGATCTTCCTATTATGTTCCTTCCATATTTCCCAAACTACTGAGGATGGAATTACCTACCATAGATTGTCGAGCACCTTTTTTGTGCCATTTTGTCCACATACCAAACCAATCCTTCAATTTTGATGGAAGAGGGCCCTGCAAATTAAGTTTTCCAGTAAAATGTTTCCAACAAGCTTTGGCATAGGCACATTCAAGAAAGAGGTGATCCACACTTTCATCATTACTTTTACACTAAGTACATCTACCCAATCTAGGGATGTCTAGCTTGGCCAATCTATCTTTAGTAAGAATCTTATTCTGTACATATAGCCATCCATGAGAATACTCCAGCTTTGGGTAGGCAATGCTTGCCCCATAAGAGGTCCTTTGGCCATTTCTTATCATCCATTACAAATTCCTTCAATTTATATCATATTTTAACCTTATACTCCCCATCATATGGAGCACACCATCTTATCACATCGTCTTGATAAAAAATGGAAAGGGATTTTCTTTTTAGAATTTTTGTTAGACTCTCTTTTTTATCCTAGGGGGCATTTAAATCATTGAATGAATTTAATTCCCACTTGGGGATGTTGTTGACCATGGTGATGGTTCCATGGTTGTAGACCTTTCTCCTCCATGCATTAACAATCTCCCTCTTGATATCCATCAAATGCTGCAAATTTTGTAGCTCCAGTGTCCATCCTAGGAGTCCTCCCAGAAGGATGCACTTTGGCAATTTTTGACTTCCTAGGTGATATGCTTAGTGATAATATCTCTTCTCTCAATAATGAAATTCCAAATAGCCAATCATCTCAGTGTGATTCTTGTAGTGATTATTCTGATTGGATCATCAGAGTCCATATATTTCCTTCTTAGGATGTGGACCCATTTTTTATTGCCTTGATACATGTTCCATACTAATTTTTCTCCCATAATATTACTCATAATGTTGAGTTATTTAACCCTCACACCTCTATCCCCTTGAGGTTTGCATATCTTATCCCATGAGATCAGTGGAAATTTTTGTGTGTCATTAGCCCCATTCCAAAATCATTTTTCCACTACCCCGAGGATCTTCATACAAGACATAGAATATAATGGGATAGCAAACAACACTGCCTTGACCATTAAAATTCTCCTAGCTGAGGTCAACCATTTCTCTTTCCACAATTCCATCTTTTTCTTATAGTTGTTGATAAGGCTTTCCCAATAAGATTTTTTGTTCACTCCAGCAAACAGTGGCATCCCCAAAAATTTTCCTTGGAAATTGGCTATTCTTAGCCCTAATATCTTGGAAATCTCCCTTTGAAATCTAGGTTGAGTGTTGAGAAAAAATACCTCTAACTTCCTCTAATTGAAACTTTGTCCTGATACCTTACTGTAGTCATCCAACAATTTCCTAGTGGTTCTATCTTCACATCTGGTAGCACTTCCAAATAAGATTGTGTCATTTGTGAATTGTTGATGGGTGACTGGAGCCATTCCAGGCATGATGTTGATACCCTTCTGTATACACATAAAAATTGGCTATGAGCAATTATATATTTATTTAATAATTATTCTTCTATTAAATAGTTAATTTGAAAAGATTAATTATTTAATTCATTTTCGTTTCTTTCTATTAATTAATTCATCTATCCTATTCTTCTAATTAATTAAATATCTAATATTTAATTATCCTCTCCAATCAATTAAATATCCAATATTTAATGGTTATTCTCCTATCCTATTGTCTCAAATATTAAATAATTCTCAAAATTATTTAATCCCTTTTCCAACCCACCCTCCATCTCCACTTCATCTTCCCTTTGCCAACTCATCAAACATGTGGCTAAAGAAATTAATATTTCTTAAATATTAAGTTATCATTTATCTTCAACCACCAATTTAATGAAAATTGTGTACGTACACATATTTCATAACCATTTTCTATATTCTCTCCAACACCCCCTACATCTTAGGAAGGACTTGATTCCACTTGTCCTCTCATGCCTAAATCTTCTCCAACCATCCCTAGGTTCCCTCAGTCAGCAACCCAGTCAAGGTGAGATGAGTGACACTTGTCTTCTCCTTCCCCCTTTCTCTCAACCTTCACCTTTGCTCACAACCATCCAAATCTATAGATCTGATCATGACCGTTGATCTAAGCCACATCATCTCATCCTCTCAAAGTCTATAAAATCAAGAGCTTCAGTTGAGAGAGAGTTAGACTTCAAGAGACTTCAAGTGCATTTTACAAGCTAATCATATGCATCCGTGAGTTTTAGTTTTGAAGCAAATAGCAAATAGCATAATCATTTTAGCATAATCATGTAGTATTGCATATCATAGTATCAGTTAACTACAAGTTATCAATCCATTCTTCATATGCCATCTTGGAAGCCATCGGTGCATTATTTGAGAGCACACCATCTGCAACTAGGAACAATGGAGTTAGGACACAATGAGACATAAGCCATGAAGGTAATATTAATATTTTATTTCATATGTATTTCATGTAGTTTCATTGGTTGAGTTTAGATTTCCTGTAGCATTTCCATTAGTATTTTGTGAAACTAACTTATTGTAGGTAACATTCTGAGGATGAAATTCAAGTCGACACATTTTGGCACCCACTGTGGGGCTGGACCTCGCATATACCTTTAAAAATATTGCAAAAAGTTAAATTAATGCATTTGTAATGCAGATTCATGCATGTGTGAATTCTGACAGTGCTTTTGTTTCGCAGGTTAGTGCATTTGCCTTCTAGGTTAGCGCATTTGCACTATATGTTAGCGCATGAGCATTTTAGGTTAGCGCTTTTGTCTTAAAATCTGCGCATATGCATTATAGGTTCGCACATTTGTGTCCTAGGTTAGTGCATTTGTCAAAGAAATCGCGCATTTGTATCCACAGAGCAACACTTTTGCAACCTAGGTTAGCGCTTTTGACCTACAAGTTAGCGCTTTTGAGCAAAAAGATAGTGCATGTGTTAAATTAGCGCTTTTGTTTACAAATTGACAAAATTTCTTGCAGGTCCGAATGCCCAAGAAATCAAAATTTTCAGACTACTAACATGCATGTGCAGGATGGTGTTTAAGGCAAATTTTATGGATTTCCTCATCTAGTTAATTAAAAGTCTTTATTTGGGAAGTAATATATCATATCTTGTTCATCTAGTTTAACTAAGAGGATGAATTGACAACATGCAACTTGCATTTTTAGTATTATCTCTAAAATAGTTGCACATAGACTTTTAAAAGGGCTAAAATGAACACCATGCTTGTTGGAGCAACATCTCCAAATAGGACTTAGCCAACAATTGCTTTGAAAAGGTGAAAAATGACACTTGTATTCTATGTCTCGAAAGTGGTAGGTATATGGTCTCCCCTTAGTTGGGTGACCAAAAAGCCAAACCCACTCTTTTTTTTTACTTTCAAAGCAATGAAATCCTTTAGAGGGCCTTCCTTCCCAAGCTGCCTTGAGGGGATCAGTGAGAGGGGAATGACCTAAAGTGGAAACGGGTTAATACCAACCGAGTCCTTCCAATCCACTATAAATAAATCGTGTTTGTGACGAAAGTCCCAAACAACATGTGCTGATAAGTTCATACCGACACTATGTTTCCCCATAAACCCTATGGAGCGTAACCTCTATAGGCTGGGAGCCTTCTGTATTTACAGAGCTGAAAGTGCCGCATGTATGGCCACATGACCAGAAGCCTTTACTAAAAACCACTTTTACTAGTTGCCAAAATCCTTCTAGTTGTTGGCGCAGGAGGTTGAACCTCTGAAGTGGCTCACACACATACGGTTCCTAGTAGAGATATAAAGTTTGCCATGGGGAGTTTTCATGGAAACTGGTGCTTGGATGCCCTGAAGAAGTGAGTGCCGAGGGTGGAGCCAGTGGGGTCAAGCATCTAAATATCCGCTTTGAATAGCGTAGCCTCAGGGGAAACCCCACGTGAGATTCAACAACTATTGTCTTAGCCTGCCATAGGGATTGTACTTGCTTGTGCATTTTATTTATTAAACATTGTGTCTTCTATGTTTGTAACATGTTCCGAATGGTCAAAGATTGAAGAAAATTATCATCTACAAGAAAGCAAAAATCCAACAAATTACTAAAAAAGTGTGATCAAAAGGGTATTACAAAAGCTTCCCAACACTTGAAACACCAGATCAAAATCAAAATATCAAAACATCAATATTAAAATAATTCTTGAAGTAGATTCGTCTCTAAACCATCACATATTTTCAAACTAGCTCAAAAAAACTAGGTCACTAATCCAACAAGTTATACCCAAAAGGTTCTATAAACATCAACATTCAACAAGCTATTGATTCAAACATCTTAAGTGCAAAAATCAACATCCTTGTCAAGTTTCTCATCAGGATAATCAAATCCTCTATCACAAAGCTTGATCAATCTATACTAGGTTCCTAATCTTGGATATATCTTTCCTATTTGGAACCTAGGTTATATCAAAACTAGAATCGCACCAACATTGGAATCAAACAAACTTGTGAATTGCCAGAAGCTTATATGACTTTTAAGTATCACCTTAAGAAAAGAAAACCCAGTTTTAAATCTACTCTGGAAAAGGATAAGATTATTGTATATCAATCACAAGATCTTATTGAAACATAGGACATTCCTACACCGTTTTCGTCACTACCTACGTGGCTGCGGTATAGAATTTGATGATGAAATTTTGCAAAGACGTGCTTTTCAACAAAGAGACACTTTATCCCAACGAACAAACAATAGTGGTAAAATCAACAAGGCATATCTTCCTAAACCAATAATCACCTATTGACTTTGTTCTTTGGAACTTTCAACAACTTTTGAAATAATCACATTCCAGTTTGGACTAGAGCCCAACACGAACAACTTAGAAAACAACAACAAATGGAGGAAGAAGACACTCTTGTATTCCACACTTTTGGATTTACCGCTGTTGATGAAGAAGTAGTCAATAGCACCATTAGAGACCTTGAGCAAGATTTCAAATTTGATAGGCTAATGGAAAAATTGTTAGCAAAACAAAAAGAAAAATATCTCTTGATGTTGGCAAAATCTGGAGCTAAACTACCACAAGACTTTAACATAGAAAGCTTGAAACAAGATGCAGAGGCGAGTAACACCCAAAACATAGATGATGCAAATAACGAGGATGTAAACAAATAAAGTCATGAAGAAACAAGGAAAGAAAAGGATGACACAAGAAAAGAGCGTAGTGATAAGAGAACTCACGAAGAAACAAGGAGAAACTATGTGGATAATCCATTGTCAAATCTTACTCAACAAATACAAACTCTACAACAATAGATGCAAGACATGCAAAATGGGACAAGCTCCAAGAAGTATTCACTAGAAGATATATGCCCATATTTGTTCGATAAAAATTTGAATATGATACCATTCCCGCAACATTGCGAGATTCCTAAATATGACAAATATGATGGAAAATTTGATCCTCAAGATCACATCAGGGAGTTTTGTACTATGAGCATGGAATTTGCTCATGATGAAACTTATCGTATGTGTCTTTTTCCTAGGAGTTTAAATAGACAATCAATGGAGTGGTTTTCAAGATTACCATCCGGAATCAAATCCTTTGAAGAACTTGTGAATAGGTTTATTTCACAATACTCCTACAATATAAGGAATGAAATAACAATGCTGGATCTCTGCAATGTTAAACAAAAGAATGGTGAATCCTTTATGATTTTCTTACAACGATGGAAACACATGTTTAATAGGTATCCCCGAGATGTACTTGGTCAAGAAAAAATGGACATATTCATTGATAATATTATCAGTGAAATGAGATCTACTAAGGATGCAATGTCCTCCCTCTTTTGCTAAAATGATCGAGAATGGTCTAAAAATAGAGAACGCAATGGTAAAGAAAGGAGAATTAAAACTTTACAATAATTCATACAACAACAACAACAATGAAAAACCCAAGTTTTGGTCAAAGAATAGGAATGTCAGCAATGAAGGGAATGACAATAATAGTACTACAAAACAACAATAACCAATTTTTAATCTATCAAGTCAAATCCCAAACAATAACAATCCAGAAAACAATAAAGCCAAGTCCTTTTTTTCCAATCCTCGGAGGAAATTCACAAACATTGAAGAATCCTCGGAATTAGCCCTAAAAACTTTGCTTGCCAACAAATTGATTGTTTTACCAGAAGCAAGAAGTTATGAACCACCAGTCAAACCCAATTGGTGGAATGACAATCATTTTTGCAATTATCATCACAATAAAGGACACCTAACAAATGATTGTCAGAGATTGAAACACCTTATCCAAGATCTAATCGATAATGGAACCATCACAGTGGATAGCCATAAGAAAAATGAATCACACTTGGCTTTTAAAACTCCACTTCCGAATTATGACAAAGGTGAATCATCCCAATTAAAATATGACAAAGGAAAAGCCAAAGTTAATTATACTTATACATACGATGATGTGGTAAATATGATCATTATTAACGAAAATCCATCTTCAGAACCAATCAATGTTATCATGAGAAGCAAAGCAAAGGTTACCTTTCCAGGTATAGCAAAAGACCCAACATCCACATCACAACAATACAATTTAGTAGAGCAATTACAACGAATACCCGCTCAAATATCAATTCTGGAACTTCTCAAGGTTTCACCTATGCATAAGGAAATTTTGGAGAAAGCTTTAGTGGAAACAACAGTTTCAAAAGATTTGGATGTAGATCAGTTCCAAAACATGGTAGGACACCTTATAGCTCCTCATTGCTTATCTTTTTCTGAAAACGATGACGCATCCTTACAACATCCCCACAACGTTCCCTTACATGTTGAAGTCTCCATAAATAAAACTCATGTCAAACGTGTTCTCATAGATGGGGGAGATGGCTTAAACATTTGTGCATTAAGTTTGATAAAAGCTTTGGGATATTCAGAGAATGCAGTAGACCCGAAAAAGAAAATAACCATCAAGGCTTATGATGAAACATAATGTTCTTCTAAAGGAACTGTTGTGCTACCAATAAGGATAGGACCTGTAGAAAGGGATACATTGTGTCAAGTTTTAGATTTGAACCTCTCTTACAACATTCTTCTAGGAAGACCATGGATTCACAAGATGCAAGAAGTTCCTTCTACATATCATCAATGTGTGAAATTTCCTCATGAAGGAAAAGAGGTCACTATAATTGCAAATTCCAGTCAATATTGCAATAATTTGAAGCCAACACAAGATACAAGAGTTTCACATAATAGAGAATGAATATATCCTACCAAGGAAATTCAAGCAAAGTTATGGGAAACTTTTGAAGAAAAACTCAAGTTAAATGATAAAGGAATGGGAAAATACTCTTTGCATAATTTTCCACTTTCTCCTAAGTCATATGGTAAGCCTACAGATATTCAATCAAAGCCAAAACATATGTTTAAAGGAACATTTGTTAGTGCTAGAACTCTTGAAGAAGAAAATGAAGACAAAGACATTCTTGGTTGGTTGTACAAGGATGAAGACAAAACTATAGCAATGGCAGTAGAAGTCAATATTCTGATAAAACAATATGGCAAAGGATATGAAATCATGCAAAAGATGGGATATGAAGGAAAAGGACCAATTGGTAAGCAACATCAAGGTATTTCAGAACCTATTTGTCCGCACTCATAGTCCATAGAAGATAAATCCGGGCTAGGATATCTAAAGTCTAATCAAAAGAAACATAATCATCAACAACAAAAATGGAGAAAGAAATCAGTTTCTAAAGAAGAAAATTGGAAAGGAAAGCTACATCAAGTAGCCAAAACAATAACCAATAAACAAAAAGAGCAAGAAGAACATGAAAAGAAAGAAGAGGAAATTATCATCAAAGGTGATGAAAAATCTTGTCAACAAGTTCTGAAAGAACAAACAAAGGCAAAATCTGAACAAGATATTCCAGAAGTAGTAAAAATAGAGATGACAGAAATCAAAGAACTTTTTGCACCATACGACATTCCAGTATGGTATAGTGGAGTAATCTTAGATCAAGATTCAGAGACAAATTCTAATGAATATGAATGGGGTCCAGAGATGTCTTATCTACTACATCAAGTAAGGAAAACAATGAAGATCAAGCAGCTATCATGAAAGAAGACTTGTCTATTGCAGAACAAAAGATGAAGTTAAAAAGAAGACAAGAGAGAGTCAAAATTTAGAGAAAAGAGGCATATGCAAAAAGAAAAGGGAATGACAAAGACAGAGAAGCAATGCCACAAGAAGCACAAACAAAGATTAGATGTGCAAGAACCATAGAAGAATTAAGAGATGGTCAAGTTGGATTGACAATTAGTCCAGAAGAAGTTGAATTTGAAAGAAGACAAAATCTAGCAAAAGAATCCTCTTTATAACATACACAAGTATGTCAACTGCAAAATGCAGATGAGGTCAATCAAGAAGGAATTTACAGTGTTAAAGATGCGTGTGTGGACATAATCCATTCATTTAAGGGATAAACGTCAACTGAAGAACCACTTGAGTGTGAACTACACAATGCTACTATTAATTTTGTTAAGACTAATTTGGAAACGATTGGGAAAGACAATTCTCAAAAATATTTAAACAATACCTATTCTATGCCAAACTATGATCATTATTTCATGAACATTGAAACACCTAATGATGACAGCGATTACGATTTACCCCTTCTTCATCCTGAATTAATTGATTGGGATAATTTAGACAACCCTGAACTGAATGTCTTTTCCAATGATCATGACTTAGCTGTGTACCTTCACGTTGTTGAACCCATCCCAACTAAGATATCTTCCATTGCAAAATCAAGTGATGTTTCTCATAGTCAGGAGAATGCCAAATTTTCTAGTCGTAAAAGCGAAATAAAACAAGGAAAGAGACCTATTGTTGAAAACCATTTCATGGCAACATTAGATCAATCAAAAGAGAAAACAAAGGACATATCTGATGGTGAAAACCTCCTTGAGGCGCCAGAAGATGGAAAGTTTGACATTCTTCCTGCATATTTTCAAGAGAGATCTTCTATCCTGATAGAACCAATAGAAGCAGTAAACATTGATACATCAAAGGATCCTAAAATACTTCATTTTTCTGCCTCATTATCAGAAAAAGAGAGGAAAGAATACATGGAATTCTTTAAGAAAAGACAAATAAATTTTGCTTGGTCTTATGCCGATATGCCAGGACTTAATCCTGATCTTATCATGCATCATCTTAATGTGGATTTAAAAGCAAAACCTGTTAAGCAAAAGCTAAGAAAGATGCATCCGCACATTGCTCTTCTTGTAAAGACCAAGATGAAGAAACTTTTAGAAGTGGGTTTCATAAGACTAGTTGCTTATCCAGAATGGGTTTCAAGTATTGTACCAGTATCAAAACTAGACAAGAGAATAAGAGTCTATATAGATTTCAGAGACCTGAATAAAGCATGTCCAAAAGATTATTTCCCGCTACCAAACATTGATATCATAGTGGACTTGTCAGCATGATATGAGATGTTTTCATTAATGGATGGCTTCTCAGGATATAATCAAATAAGAATCGCACCTGAAGATCAAGAGAAAACAACTTTCACCTGTGCATGGGGAACATATTGCTGGAATGTTATGCCATTTGGGCTCAAGAATGCAGCAACAACTTATCAAAGGGCTATGACGACAATTTTCCATGATATGATGCACACATTTATGGAAGATTATGTTGATGACATACTTGCAAAATATCACACAAGAAAAGAACATTTGAATAGTTTAAGCAAGATTTTTGACAGGTTGAAAAGGTATCAATTAAGATTAAATCCAAAGAAATGTGCATTTGGGGTAACCTCTGGAAAGCTCCTTGGGTACATTATATTAGCTCGTGGCATTGAAGTAGATCTTGAAAGAGTCAAAGCTATTATGGAGATGGAGTCACCCAAGAACATAAGTCAATTGCAATCTTTACAAGGAAGGTTGCAATCAATCAGGAGATTTGTTTCTCAGTTGGTCGATAGGTGTCTTCCATTTACCCATCTTCTACATAAAAATGTTCCATTCAAATGGGATATAAAATGTGAAGAAGCTTTCTTCCAAATAAAAGAATATCTTATGAGTCCTCCAGTACTGATATCACCAACCAAAGGGAAACCATTGTTGCTCTATATCTCAACAACAAATGTATCATTAGGAGCCCTCCTAGCCCAACATGATGATGAAGGAAAAGAAAGAGCAATTTACTATATCAGTAGAACACTTGTTGGCTATGCATTAAATTATTCCTCAATTGAAAAGATATGTCTAGCAGTTGTATTTGCAACTCAGAAGCTACGACATTATATGTTGATTCATTCTGTGAAACTAATAGCAAAGATAGATCCTCTCAAATATTTGTTGAGCAAGTCAACATTGACAGGGAGACTAGCCAAATGGGTTATGATACTGAGTGAATTTGACATAGAATATGTTGACCGGAAAGCTATCAAGGGACAAGTCATCGCTGATCAATTGGCTGATGCACCTTTACAAAATGACGTGCCTTTGCACATCAAATTTCCTGATGCAGATATCCTAAGAGTAAGTATAAACTTTTGGGAATTGTACTTTGATGGTTCTTATACCCAATATGGATCAGGCGCAAGAATCTTTTTCATCACACCTCAAGGACACACAATTCCAAAATCGTATAGACTACGATTTTCATGCACCAATAACACTATAGAGTAATTAGCTATAGGGCTTAAAATGGCTATTGAGTGGAATGTCAAAGAACTACATGTCTATGGTGATTCATAACTTATCATCAATAAAGTAAATGATGAATATCAAAAAAAGGATGATAAGCTTATGCCATACAAACAGCTGGTGAAGGAATTTAAAGAACACTTTAAAGAAATCACATTCACCCAGATTCCCAGAAATGAGAATAAACCAGCAGATGCAATGGCTACAGTAGCATCTCTCTTGCAAAATAAGGAGAATCAATAGCGTTGTGAGTTTCTCGTGGAAGATATCTTAACCCCTACCATCCAATCCCAACATACCTATCGAATTTTCCATATATCAGGAACCAGTCAATCCTTATATGGTCAAACCTACCAATATTTGAAAGATCATATCCTTCCTCTTGAATTATCTCATAATCAAAAACAAAATTTTATTCGTCACTTCTCTCGCTATACTATAATTTCTGATATCCTATATAGGCATGGTCTAGATGGTACTTTGTTGAGATGTCTTTAAAAAGACGAATCTAAGAGAGTTCTTAATGACATTCATGCAGGTATTTGTGGTACACACTCAAGTGGTTTAACATTGGCTAAAAAACTTCTTCGTATGGGTTACTTTTGGCCTACTATGAAAAGAGATTCATTCACCTATGCTAGAAAATGTAAACAATGTTAGATCCATGGATATCTCATTCACGCGCCAACACAAGAGTTATATCCTATGACAGGATCATGGCCATTTTCACAATGGGGCCTTCATTTGGTAGGAAAGATCAATCCTTCATCTTCTAATGGACATAAGTTCATTCTGATTGCTACTGAATATTTTACTAAGTGGATTGAAGCAGTACCTTTAACAATAGTGACAGGAAAACAAATATTATCATTCATTTTGAATTACATAATTTGTCGCTATGGAGTTCCTATGACCATTATCACTGATAATGGAAGACCATTCAAAAATCAAGATGTGAAAGAGATATGTGAATAGTTTCATATCCAACATAGGTTCTCTACTCCATATTATCCACAAGGTAATGGTCAAGTTGAGGTATCAAATAAAACTATCTTGAAAATCTTGAAGAAAACAGTCAATGAACCTGGAAAAGATTGGCACATTCAGTTAAAACCTGCTCTTTAGGCATACCGAACTAGCGTCCACACTCCAAAAGGGGCAATTCCATATTGTTTGGTCTATGGATCATAAGCTATATTACCTATAGAAGTAGAGATACCTTCTCTATGAGTATCCTTGCATGGTCTTATACCAAAAGAACAACGAGTCTCTCGACTCCAGGAACTAGAACTGATTCAGGAACGTCACCAAAATGCAACAGAACATTTGAAAGTATACCAAGAAAGAATGGCAAGAAGCTATAACCATAGAGTCAAGCCACGTATTTTCCAAATTGGAGATATAGTTCTAAGGGAGAACCCAAGAAATCAGCAAGACCGGGAAAAGAAGGGATAATTTGAACCAAATTCGCTAGGACCTTTTGTCATAGTAGCAACATATGGATCAGGAGCATACAAGTTATCTACCCCTGAAGGTGATTGGTTTTATGAGCCTATCAATTCTATCCATCTCAAGAAATTTTATGCTTGAGATATACAGTCTTGAAAAATCAATAAAAAGCATATACAGTCTTGAAAAAATCAATAAAAATCATATAAAATCCAAAAAATGCAATAAATTTAGATGGTGAAAACCTGGTAAACAGGCGCTATCTAAGAAGTAGGTTCCTCCATTTATGAGATCGATTTGCGCACCTATCCACTCCATCCTATCACATCTATCGTGTCCATATATTTTAGTTTATCCATTCCATCTTTTGCATCCATTGTTGTGAGCCATTTAGCAAGAAATATGCAGCCTACCAACATATTTTAATCTTTGACATACTTGTCGTAGTCACTGTCTTGGACCTTATCAGAATCAATCAATCTGCATTTGATCTTGATCAATTCATACATCCATAATAAATTTTTGTTTCCGCTGGGGGCAAAATCCTAAATTTTGTTGCTAAGGTGATCTATTGAATATTTAAAAATCCAAAACATTCATAAAACTTAGAAAAACCAAAAACACCTAGGATTTTGAAACAGATAATGAGCAAACAAAGCAACGAAAATCAAGGCATTTTCATCAACAACTGAATCGTGAAACTTAGGAATTGAATAATCAATCAGCAAGTAATAAAGGATTATCAAAGATCATTTGTCAAGATGATTATATCAGTTAATGACCATAAGAACACGTGAATGACATACAAGATTCAGTGTTTATATCTTGATTTTATTGCTAATCATGTACTCTATGCAACTCAAGGATGTCCATGACTAGAGAAGCTATGATGAGACATGATTATTTTCTTTGATTGCTGTTTGTGGTTTATCTCTTACTACGGTATGATCTTGTCTCAGGATATGATCAGCAAAAGATCAAGGAGGACGTTCCAAGTCATGCATGAAAGGAGATACTCCTTGTCTGTTCTGCAAGCGTACTCAGGTCAACTTGATCCATTATATCAAGTTGCTTGTATTAACTTGCTCTATCAAAACCCATGTAAGGAATACTCAGGTCATCTTGAATCATTATGTCAAGTTGCTTGTATTTTCTTACAACATTTTAAAGCTCAATGATGAAATCAAAGCACTGTTACAAGATAACATATGAAGAATGGCAATACAATTTTTAGTCAGATCATTTTAGATTAGCTCATTATTTGTCTGCATTATAAGCATTCATGGTCAGTTGCATTATAAGCATTTCATTTCATTAACAGATCAACTGTCATAAATAAAGATTGAGTATACTTGGACAAACAAAAACAATTTGCATTTAATCATTATAGGTGCATTCTTTTTTTAGAAACATTTTAATCATAATTCATATCATTTAGTTGTATTTTATCATTGTATTAGTTTGCATTCAATTAAGTGAATTTCATTCATCATGTAGTGTATCATCATTATTATTTCATTATCATTCCATTAACGATCATTTAGTTGCATCTTTGCACTTAGATTCATAAACATTACATATAAAATCAAAAACATTTCATGTAGATCATTTTCATCATCATAAGTATTAAAGCAATCATTCATTTGCATTTCCATATAGATCATTACATTTGTCTCATTTACATATCATTTAAGTTAGTAATCATTTTCATTTTGCATCCAAGATCATCAAAATAAAAATTAAACAAAAGCATTTATCATGGCATCATCATATAAAGCATAAATCATCAAATAAAGTAACATGCATAAAGATCATTATCCATCTAATCACTGCATGCATATAATCACATCATATAGATCATCATCAAATAGAGTAACATGCATATAAATCATCATCATCATATAAAGACCATGTCTGCATATAGATCATCATAAAACAATAGAAGTCCAAGTATACAATGATATTAGATAAACAATACAAATGCCTCATCAAATACAAATCAAGTCACGACTGTCCTATACCACTACCACCTGACTCTGTCTGTCTTTATGGCTATGGACGAGAAGATCCTCCAGATACCTATCTCCCATGCTCACCACTCCTCTGAGGAGGTCCCATGACCCCACCACTGCTAGTATCCATCAACACGGTAGTATGATAACTACCTGCTCTTTGGCTCTCTGCAACTACCTCCTCATATCGTCGTTGCTAGTGGGAAGTCTCCTTCCTAGCCCGAACTAATTCTCTAACAGTGTCAGTCGAGAGAGTACCTGATACAACCTGCTGAATATGATCAATAAGGCCCTGAGTATGGTATCCTGCCCTGGCACATCATGCTCTGGTGCATCTTGCTCTGGCATATCATGTACTGGTGCATCCTGCTGAGGTGCATGAACCCCAATCCCCTCACCACCACCCTGTCCAACTGCTGGAATCTCGGTCTGAGTAACTCTTTGAACCCATCGTCTAATCAGGGGAACATGATCCTTAGGATCCTCATCATCTCCACCATGCGCTGCAATAACCCTCAATGCCTCTTCTGCAACCCCCATCTAGTCCAGTCACCTTGCCTCCTATCAATGGAAACCCTCTCGGTGATCTCATACCTGCCCTGCCATGCTCCCTCCCAATCTATCCAACATCTCTCCCACCCATAGGACGTGTTCTCTCAATCCTTCCAGCTGGTCCAAACGGTCCTCCATGGACTCTCAATCGACCTCCCCTCTATCCAAGTCACCTACCACCACCACCTCCATCCCCACCCTCATCATCACCTCCCCCAGCCTCATGAGAAGCTCTAAGCTCTCATTTACGTCTCCATCTCCTAACAACTGGATCATCTGAATCATCATCCTCATCTCCTGAGCTGGGAAGAGGAGCTACTAGATCAGTAATGCGAGGAAATGGATGAGCTAATATGTACTGTGCATAATTTGCAGTAACCCCAGGATCAAGAATGTGCAATCTCATATCATAAGCTACTCTCGGAGTAGCAACAAACTCTGCACAAGCAATCTCAAATGACAAAGAAGGTCCCCAATCTCGCCTATCTTTGTACCGCCGAGCATATATCGTCACACCAGTAGGCATAGGCTAGATGATACCAAACTATCTCAAAATGCGACCAATCAACTGTCGCTCAACAATATAAGGAGTCTGACCAATGAGATATCTACTCTGCATAATAAATGCTAATGTCTGTGCATCATCCATCCATGACTCATAATCAAGATATGGTCTCCAAGTAATGCTATCCAATGAATCAAGCACCCAACTCCAATACTCCATCTTACCCAGCTTATGCTGAGTAAGAATACCTGCATAAAAATACACATATGGTTGCCTCTCTCCCCGAACTCTATGATGGATAGGTCGAGTAATAGCAATGTGCTCCGAGCACCATATCTGTAATAAAGTGCAATAAAGTGTTATGCTCGTCGTGCCATCTCTCAGCTAACACCATCAATAATCCTCTATTATGCGTAATCTCAGACATATACAAAAGATGACGTAAACCACATGCATCTATATGTCTAATCTTAGCCTGTGTCAACTCTGGTACTAAATGACGCACTGCTGGTAATTTCTCCCGACACTGGAGAACATCAAGTTTCTCCTATTTATTAAGAGAAATAAATCAATCATCAAATCATCATCTATCTATCAAATCAAATTGAATCAAATCATCATCTATCTATCAAATCAAACTGAATCAAATAATCATCTATCTATCAAATCCAACCGAATCAAATCGCTATCTATCTATCAAATCAAATTGAAGCAACTTACGCTATCAAAACATTTTAAAACTTATCAATCATGGTTTTCTATCAATCACTGAGTTCACTCAAAACTCTGCTAAGCTCTTACATCAGAAACTAAATTAGTTTCTTAGAGCTACTCTATCACTCAAGCTAATCAAAGAAATCTATCAATCAAGCTAATCAAAGCAATCCTACCAATCAATCCAACAATCAAAACTATCAATCAATCTATCAGGCACACATCGCTCAATCAAGTTCCTATTTCATCATCAATGCGTATTAAACACGTTAAATCTAATCATCAAGCTGATTTTTAAACCTTTGCACTTATCAAAAACATCAAATTTGAGCAAAAGTGCTATCCTATTGAGCATTTGCGCTAAACTACAACAAATGCACTAAATCTAAAAGCATTTGCACTAAACTTGAGCATATGCGCTATTCTTTTGAACAAAAGCGCTAAATCTAAAGATATTTGTGCAAACCCATGCAAAAGCCCTACCCTATTGAGCAAAAACGCTAACAAACGAATCATTTGCGTTATCCTATGCAAAAGCGCTAACATTCTTAACATATGCGCTAACAAAAAGAGCATATGCGCTAATCTATGCATTTGTGCTAATCCTAAATTCATTTGCGCTAAAACAAATTGCAAAAGCGCTAACCTAACGCCAAAAAAATTGCAAAAAATTTGAAAATTTAAAAACACGCGAAACGCATGAAAAGTCAAACGAAAACTTGAAAACAAAGCTCGGGATAAGATACATACCAGATACCTATACTCGGCAGGTCGCTGATATCATCGAACGCGCTCAAAACGATGGTTCTCCACGGGAATCACCATTTCGCCTCCTCAACAAGAATATTTTCTCCACAAGCTGACAAGGATAACAATGAAATTAAAATTAACCAATGGTTAATTTTATATTTACTATTTGAAGATTAATTAATTTCAATGGGGCAATTTAATTTGTTTTTTCCAAATGAATTTAATTGACTTAATTTTTATCAATTATCATGAGATCAATCATTCAAACAAGAATTTTTGACAATTTCACGATCAATCTCCTGAGGGGGCACACAATCAGGATTTTTTTATCTTCGCCAGGCGCACTATCGAGACTTGATTTAATCTTTGAAACAATGTTGTCTTAACATTATTTCAAAGAGGGGCAAAATGTATACACACAAAAATTGGCTATGAGCAATTATATATTTATTTAATAATTATTCTTCTATTAAATAGTTAATTTGAAAAGATTAATTATTTAATTCATTTTCATGTCTTTCTATTAATTAATATTTTATTTATTAATTCATCTATCTTATTCTTCTAATTAATTAAATATATAATATTTAATTATTCTTTTAACCAAGTTAATTAAATATCTAATATTTAATTATTCTTTTAACCAAGTTAATTAAATATCTAATATTTAATTTTCCTCTCCAATCAATTAAATATCCAATATTTAATGGTTATTCTCCTATCCTATAGTCTCAAATATTAAATAATTCTCAAAATTATTTAATCCCTTTTCCAACCCACCCTCCATCTCCACTTCATCTTCCCTTTGCCAACTTATCAAACATGTAGCTAAAGAAATTATTATTTCTTAAATATTAATTTATCATTTATCTTCAACCACCAATTGAATGAAAATTGTGTACGTACACATATTTCATAACCATTTTCTATATTCTCTCCAACACCCCCTCCATCTTAAGAAGTACTTGAGTCCACTTGTCCTCTCATGCCTAAATCTTCTCCAACCATCCCTAGATTCCCTTAATCAGCAACCCAGTCAAGGTGAGATGAGTGACACTTGTCTTCTCCTCCCCCCTTTCTCTCAACCTTCACCGTTGCTCACAACCATCCAAATCTATAGATCTGATCATGACCGTTGATCTAAGCCACATCATCTCATCCTCTCAAAGTCTATAAAATCAAGAGCTTCAGTTGAGAGAGAGTTAGACTTCAAGAGACTTCAAGTGAATTTTGCAAGCTAATCATATGCATCTGTGAGTTTTAGTTTTGAAGAAAATAGCAAATAGCATAATCATTTTAGCATAATCATGTAGTATTGCATATCATAGTATCAGTTAACTACAAGTTATCAGTCCATTCTTCATATGCCATCTTGGAAGCCATCAGTGCATTGTCTGAGAGCACACCATCTGCAAGTAGGAATAGTGGAGTTAGGACACAATGAGACATAAGCCATGAAGGTAATATTAATATTTTATTTCATATGTATTTCATGTAGTTTCATTGGTTGAGTTTGGATTTCCTGTAGCATTTCCATTAGTATTTTGTGAAACTAACTTATTGCAGGTAACATTCTGAGGATGAAATTCAAGTCGACACACCTTCCACTACCCCTCTACTCTGGACTGCAAGATACTTCTACCGAGAGATTTATGCCATGATGATAAAGAGAAATGGTAAAAGAGGGTCACTTTTTCTAATACCTCTAGAGGAATCAAAGAAACCTTGAGATACTCCATTAACTAATATGGAGAAATTTGGGGGACTTGCCAATCCATTCGATCCATTTATCCCCAAGCTCAAAATTGCTCAAGACTTTAAGAAGAATCTGCCTATCCACAAGATCACATGCCTTCAAAATATCCAGCTTGATTGTCATGATGGGAGATCTTAATTTCTTGGCTGAATATATCATGTCATGGGCCACAATGATACCCTCCACTATTGACTTGCCTAGGAAAAAAATAATTTGCTTTTCTAACACCACCATACTAATCACTTTTTTTAACATGTTGGCTATTACCTTGGTTATAATTTTGTATGTTGTGTTTCATAATTCTATTGGCCAAAAATCACTCAATACTCTAAGCTTCTTTCTTCTTGGGAAACAATGCTATGAACGTGTGATTCAAGGCCCCAAGCATGCTTGTTTTTCTTTAGGACTCCTCCATCACCCTTAGGAGACCTTCCTTCAAAATGTCCCAAAAAATTGATAAAAATTAGTGGAGAATTTGTCTAACCCTAGAGCTTTATCAGGGTTGAATTGAAAGGTGGCAATTCTGATCTCTTCCATAGTAACAAGTTTGTATAATTCCAAGATGTCTGTCTCACTGATCAACAAAGGAATTCTACTCAAGAACACATCTCTCTCCTCTTTGTGATCTTGCACTTATCGATTCATAATAGATTGAAAGTATCTTACTACTTCTCGATTTGATTCCTCCTTGGATTGAGTCATCATCCCATCTTCCTTCTCTACTTCTACAATTCTCTTTTTACTTTGGTTATCAATTGCAGTCTTGTGAAAGAAATTAGTATTTTTATCCCCCTCCCTTAACCAAACTTCTTTTGATTTTTGTCTCCAATAGCATTCTTCTCTTGCCATAATCTCTACTATCTTAGTCTTTAGCTCTTTCTCTTTCTCAAGTTCTCCCAATGCCATGCATTTCTATATAATTGTGTCATTTAACTTCTGTAGTTCTACCTCCACTCTTGCTTTCTCAAAGATGTTTTTGAAGTGTTCTTTATTCCATTCCTTAATTCTATTTTTAATGTGTAATAGATTCATACTGAAAAGGTATCACTTGGAGTGATACCTCAACTTGATCTCATTCCACCAGACTTTCACCAAATCAAATAGTGATGGGTCTCTGAGCCACATGTTTTCAAATTTAAATGGGGGTCCACCTTTGTTGCATTCTAGATGTAACATAAGTTGCATTGGATAATGGTTTGATCTAGTGTATGGTAGTATGGTCACCTCATAGGTATCTGTGGGGTCATCCCAATCCCCAAACAAAAGAAAGTGATCCAATTTTTCTGCTATATGAGTAAATCCTTGCCTATGGTTAGTCCAAGTGAATCTCCCATTCTTCATTGGGATATCCCTTAAATGATTCTCATCTACAAAACCTTGGAAATAAACCTACACCCTTGACAAATTTTGCAAGGCCCCATTCTTTTCCAAATTGTCTAATGTTTCATTGAAGTCACCACCTATTATGACTTTTTCACCATCCCGTTGTTTTAAACATTGTGTGATTTCACTCCATAATTCTCTTTTAGCTATAGTTGAGATGAGTCCGTATACATTTATGACTATAAATTTTATGTTCTGATTGAGGGATTTATACCTAACAACCATCCAACTCTACTTTCCTAAGATCATATCACACCTGACAAATAATGGATTCTATATAAAACCCAACTCGCCAGAAGCACCTTCCAATACCACAAAAAACTCCTCCCACCATCTCCAAGATTTCATTCTATTATGATATTCCTCCTTACTCCACTTAGTTTCATGTAAAAGTACTATGTCTACTTTGCTTGTGTCAACTTGATGCCTAATTAGGCACCATTTTCTAGGGGCATTTACGTCCTTAATTCCATTTTAATGAGCCTCGTGCCTCCTCGAGAAGGAATATCTCCTTCCTGTTTCTCAATTTTATTTGACCCCTTGCACTAGCTGTGATTGCCAGCTTGGCTTTGTTGGATTTGTGCCCCCTCTTCTTTTTTCCTTCAATATTCGACTTCTTAAATTTAGATTGAGTTTTCTCTATGCTTTGTTTTGTTATAGTGTTTGTTTGATCTTCTTCACAGCTCTCATCTGACTTAGAATCAGAATCAGAATCATCACTAACTAGTTTTGCAACCCCTTGCCCTGCCTCTAACTCATCTACTTCCAACTCAGTACTTACAACCTCTTCCTCTAATGCCATAATATGGCAAGGGGACCCATGATCTTTCCCTTCCGAGGTTGCAATTGTCAACTAGTTTTCTTCAAGTCCAAGAATGTTGTATTCAATTGCAATCTCAACTTTAGCCTTATTTTCAAAAATATTTTCCTAGTTTTATGCTTGCTTCTTATCCACTAACCCAACACCTTCCATAAACTTCTCCCCACTTTGACTGCTATCCTTATTGTTTGAGGTTTTCTCTTCCAACTTCTGATTTATCGTTATGACACACATTTCCTCTGTTGTGAGTAAATGTGGAGGCTTCATCCTACTCTCCTGGTGCAGGAGCATCCCCGATCGATGAGCAATCTTGCATCAACCAAAAATATTTGTTTTTTAGTTTTGTTCTTGTTATTGTTCTTCTTCCTGTGTTGTAGTTTTTGTGTTACTTCCAGAATTCCTCGGTAGTTGTTCCTTTTTTTTGTTGCAGATCAGATTTATGGCTTCCTGTGTGTTCTTATTTCTTATTCCAGATATTTGGTTCATTTGGATTCTTTTTCGGCAAGCTATCACTTCCGGATTGGTTGTTTCTTGATTCCCAGAGTAGTTTTGAGCTTAAACAGTTAGTTGGAGATTTCTTCTCATGCGAAGCAATTTCTTAGCTTGCGGATCTAATTGGCGCTTCATTCGATGTTCCTGAGCCCTTGGGCGACCTACCTTGGTGGTGTGCACTTTGTTATTTTCTTTGATGGAGGAGATATTCACACTTTGGGATGACCTATTTTACATGTTTCATTTTTCATATTTTGGAGTGTAATCTTTTGTGGCTGACTTGGATGTGTTCCGGGTGCTATATATATTGTTGTATTTGATCCTTTGAGAGACAATAAAGAGATATGTTGTTATTGATTCATGATATGTAATTAGGATACCTCTTGGAGGTCCGACTGGATTGTATTTTGGAATGTATTTTGTAATAAGGCCTGTGAGCCTGCATGTTGTGGGCTTGATTTTAATGAATCTATGATAATGTGGATGTCTGATTACGTATTTTCTCTATGTGTTGTTGTTGCTTCCATTGTGTTACTCTTGCTGCATGATCTAGATTGTTCTCTTTGAGGATACTCCAGGTTATTGGCTGCATCATCTCCTCCCTAATATGACCGTCCAACACCTCGAAGTCCACATTTGGATCCTTGGGCCATTGCTCCTTTGACCAGAGAGAATCTCCTAATAATGTTTCTCTCACCATTGTGTTGTGGTGAGATAGCTTCTGATTATATTGATTGGCTCTATTGATTTCAACAACTCCATTGCAATTTAGCGTCCCATGTTCTTTGGCTTTACACTTAGGATATAGCACTAAAGGTCCTCCCTATCCACCCATTATTTCCAGATTCCTCCTTCTATGTGAAACTCTATTTCTGTAGGCAAAGTTTGATGAGGGGTTAATCCTATACATATTCTGACATAGTGGTGCAAGAGCACCTCATCCCTCCAAGGGCCCATATGCGGGGCATGATTTAGTTTTGTTCAAATAAGGTCTATTTAGACCCAACATGATGTAACAAGGCCAATAGTGCCAATAAAATGTAAAGGTTGAGTCAGTTGAGTCATATGTCCTGAAAAATTGACAAATTGCTCACATAGGGCCTAATGGTCACAACAAGTCAAAATGACAATATCAAGGTTATGGGGAGTATTTTGTGTCATTTTTAATGTTAGAACATGTTATTTAACTTTTTTTGGGTATTGGATGATCAAGAAGTACAATAAACCAAAAGTTGTCAAAAAGCAAGAAATGTTATCAATGCAACTTTTCAAAGTTGCTTGACAACATTTGCAAAAAGGTTGGTTTTTGGTGGTTATAGTTGGTTGGTCAGTTGGGAATCCTTATAATGCTATAAATATGTGAAAACACTCCTCAAAAGTATGTAATTATCGGAATTGAAGTTGTTGGCAATAATAGGTTCCATGATAGGTTTTGCACGTGGTTGGAGGCAAGGTGACTGAAAACTTGCCTCACGAAGGTTTGACTGTCACAAAAAAAATACAGTCCTGATACGGGGTCAATATCTCAAAATTTAACCATTGGATCTTTCTTATTTTTTGATATTTCTTCATACTCAAGTTTTATAGAGTCCCACCGGAGAGATCTGGAAAATATGTCCAATTGTAAAAGTTATTCATCTCTGAGTGAGTGTGTGTCAAAGAGGCCAGTAAGTTCTTGTTTAACAGTGACCTTTTGTACATGTTGAGGGTTGGATCAAAGCACATGGTGTTTGGTAATTAAGGGTTGGTAGGAGTGTTGAGAGGGTGTGTGGAAGTGTCAAGGCTCTGTAGAAAGTGATGGTATCCTTCAAACAAACTTAAACTCCCTTTGGTTTATGACTGTCCTCAATGCCAAGAAACCTATCCTAGTTGGTCTAGAAGGTATGATTGTGTTCATAGGCAAGAGTAATATGTGTGGAGTTTTATAAAAGATTATGGAAAACCTTCATAAGGGGAAGTGTTTAATCATTGTGAAACCTCAACAATGTGAGGTAGATTCCTAAAAGGTGTAGGGCTTGTGTGTGTGGGTGTGGATGCTTTGCATCACATAGGAACCCCAAACCCTATCCTCTAAGATCTTGTCTATAGATATGAAGGTCCCCAAACCCCTGCCAATTTCTCTAAGTATCTCTTCCCCCCCAGTAATCAGTCAAAATGTTGTATAATTGGATCCATACTATCCCCTCGCCAACCTTATGCTCCCAGGGATTGAAGTGAGGATACTAGTCAATTAGATGCTTTCTTGTACTATCTAGGTGGTGTGGACCACTGTTTAGGGCTTTCTCCTTCTTCAACATGTTGGATAATTCCACTAGTTTGTATCCATTGGGCAGGGGTCTCACAAAAATGTGAGAACCCCATTCTTTATGACACCATGCTTCAATGCTTTCAATTTCCTTAGGACCTCCTCCCCATTTGATGAACATTCCCAATTCTTGAAGCCTCTCCTTAACATTCCTAATCTTATTTCCATCAATTGAAACAAAGTGATTTGATATATAGGGGTTGGGAAACTTACCAAATTGCATATTGGTGTGATGGCCCTTTGTCTCTAGCCATGATGCCTTTCCCTTTCTATGGTATGCTCTTTTGTGGTCATACCTCTCATCTTGATGTTGTCTTTCCTCTGCTTCACCAATTGTCAGATAAATCCGCCTTTGGGATTTTTGTTTGTCTGGACCACCCATTCTTGCCTTTCTTAAACCCTCACTTAGGAATTCAATTAGTTGGGTTTCTCTCCCATACTCTTGATTTTGTGTTTGTTGGGATCTGCTAAGCTTGTTTCCCAAGGATGCTCGCCTCTGCAGCTAGAGCCATGGTAGCCCCTGCTGTTTACCCTAAAATTGATTTTGATCTGGGAGTTGGTCCCATTTTCTCTCTACATGACCTTTGGTTTGATAGTTTCATCCTTGATCAAATGTTTTAGGGTAACCATGCCTCACTTGATTTTACCACCTCTCTTGTTTATCAAGTATTTGCCTCTCTTGAGTAGGATTGATGCACTTGTCCACCCACTTGCCATTTTCAAAGACCCACTATGGGATGTGTCTCTTCTCTCCCTCCTATTCATCAACTTTGCCTCCTCTACTTCACTCCATGTCTTCCCTTCAAGATCTCTTGCTTGCTTAATTTCCTTGCTCCCCATGCTCGCCGTCAAGTTTTTTTTTTACAATTGATGATTATTTTTGTATACTTTGCATATTATTTATATAAGCATTTCACATAAATGATTTTATGGATATTTTAGATATGTGTTTTCAAATGAATATTTAGCTAAGGGTCTTCACATATGATAGTCATCATGTCAATCTAGAGTATACTGTTATTCATGTGTGGTTGGTGCACATTGATGTGTAGTTCTAGTTGTTGTAATTACTTGATAAGTTTCATAAGCATAGAGGAGTTAAGATGGTGTAACTCGACTATAATCATTCAACCTCTAGGGGTTAGTTCATGTTGTTAGAGCCCCTTATGTTCATTGCAACTATGCATATAACAAGTGGGAGAATGTTAGGATTATGTGTTTTACACCTTGTAAATGCTACTTGACAATTAGAATGGTATATGTAAGAGAACATAAGAAGGGGGTTACATAATGGAATTGTAAAAGCATATTTAAGTAGTTAATAATAGACATGTGTAAGAGAGTGTACATAAGAAATAATGACTCATTGAGGGCACTTGGGAGTTACTTATGAAAAATTTGGTCACGATGGTTAAAGATGGCTTGATAAGGAGATAAATTTTATTTTGGGGGCCACTCACTTGTAGTGGATAAAGAAAATTTCTATCATGGTATTTGGGTGTCTTTTGGCCCCATGGCCTTATCTTATAGTGATTTTTCAGCCACTTTAGGTTTTTATAATCCAGATGGAGGTTGCATTTAGTGTTGTTTTACATGCATGAATGGTGTCATTTAAAAAAAAATAGATAACATGCAACTCCCTTCTTTAACGTTTAATGTGGAAAGTATCTAAATATTTGGTTTATTTAGTATCTAAGATCTGTCTTGAGTTTAGATGCTAGTGGTTGTGGTCATGTTTTCTTGATCATTGCTATAAAAACATGTCTTATAACCATAATTTAAATAAGGATCAATAGATCATGCATTGCGAAATCATTTGATCAAAAAGGGAAATGGACTAAAGCTTGATAGATCTTAGGTTTATATAGGATTCAAATACTAGATTTAGAGATACTACACTATACATGTCTTTCATATTGTGAGCGATAATCAATAAGGGTTTGACTAAGATTCAAGGAAGTGAACTAATTCAACCCTAGCACAACAAGATCCTAAAGTTGTTCATCAATACTACAAGTCCCAATTTAGGTATCTTTTATATACAAATAAGATTTTGTAGGTTAGGGTTATATGAAGCAATAACTACTTTTAGACATAATCATAGATTTTGGGGGAAATCACAATTCTAAAAGACAACTTTATTAGTGTGATTTTGACCAATGGATTGAGTTTTATATAAATCATCATCTGATAACACATAGACATGTCTTTATCTTTAATTGGTTATCACCACATGCAATAATACTACTCTATTCACTAGATTTTATTAGTTGGTAACAAATGAATCAATTAGATGCTAGAATTAAAATAGGTTGACCAAATTTAATAATGTATATTTTTTTCTTTTCCAATTTTCATTGTGATGTAAGCTATAAAATCTTTTTTTGTTTTTCTTCATTTTGACTATAAAAAAGTTAATAGTGCAAACTTATTTTCATGTCACTTTTTTATTTTAATCAATTTTATATCTATTTTTAGTCCCTACTTAGGAGAAATACTAATGCATCTAGTGCATTCAATTTTTTTTATTAGTTTAGCCAATGAACATATAGAATTAAAAAAATTAACCAACAATCCTCTAATCTATATTTAATTTTTTATTTTAAATAACTGTAAAAACAAAATGAAACAAAAATTGTAAAGCATACGTCTAATCCAATGCATTTAATTCATTAAATCAAAATTTCAAGTCTATTAATGATTCTAATGACATCAACACTATTATATGCATCAAAATAGTCATTTTCTATGCAACAAGGTAAGTTAATATAAATTTTTTTTTTTTCTTGGATAAAATTAACTTTAAATTAAATTTGTCTATTTAGATGATATTTCTAACGTCACTCAGTTTATTAGACACAACAAAATTCATTGCAATCACTACAACATGACAAGAACCATATAACATAAATTATATAAAAGATCCATAGAACCTCTCATGTTCTTTTTCCTCCCCTTCAAACAATTTGAAATGTATAATTGAAGTGGGGAAAATTAATTAATTTTGTTTTATAGTCCATGATACCTAGCAATCTCTACAAATGACGTACAATATATGAACTCCTCTTACTCCTACATGTAGGAGGCACCTAACTGTGCTTCAAATATGAGATGTACATACCCTACCTCTATAGAATTTGAATTGTGACCTCTTTCAAGAATACAAGTTCTCCACTATTAGACCAATCACAAGAAACAACATAATTTTAATCCCAAATAAACTAAAGAAAATAGAGTACTCAAATAGATCAATAAACATATTTGAGTTAATATCTAAGAAATGTCAAGGGCTCCAGCGTGTGAGAGAAAAACAATATTCCTCAAAAACTTTAGGGGAACTGTACCTATAGTTGTTATAGCTAACTTTGCGCACCACGCACTCATAGATTCTAAACAATAAATCAGATTTTGATGATTTTTTTTTGTTGTTCTTTGCATGCGACTTAGCTGCTTATAGCTATTGTTTTGGCTTCTAGGTAGAACAATGCACACTATGGGATCCATTATGTACGCAAGGGTAAAAAAATATACATTTCAAAGTATCACACCCAATATTGTTTAAAGATGTCCCAATAACTGTGAACTTAAAATTGCCAATACTTGTGCACATATGCTCCAGCATTATAAGTACTAATAAAGGTACATAAATGAACCAATTATGATTGTAAAATGCTAAAAAACAAGTGGTTATTGATACATGTGAAATTTATGAATGAACTTTTAGTTATTTATTTTTTTATTTTTTAAAAAATTAGTAGTTAAGTGATTGGGTGGTTCCTATTTGTTATTTTTCAGGTTTTAATTGTGATACGGAAAGCAGTCAGCGTTGAACTGCCATTACCGACCACTCCAACCTTCTACGCAATTCCAAATTTCCTAGAATATTCTAGCAAGTTATGAAGAATTCTCTTTAGAATCCATTACTTGCAAAGGAGGTTTTGTTGGTTTTTATTCCTCAGATAAGCTGCGTGTTGATTCGCAATTGCTGAGCAGGAAGATCTACGGGAGGAAAATTCGATTGGGGAAGAGAATAGTCAAGTTGAATCTTAATTGGTGAGCAGGGAGATCTGCAAGAAGGAAAACTCGATTGGGGAATAGAGTAAGTAAACGCAGCGGATATGAGTTGGGTTTGGGGAAAAAACGGTCCCGCTCAGGACTTGGAGGCAGCGACCTCTACGCCTCTGTTCCCGGGCATCCCTGTGGAGGAGAATGCATTACGCTGGGCGTTTATTCGAAAGGTTTATGCCATACTCACATTGCAGATGATTCTTACAGTGGCCGTCGGAAGTGTAGTCGTTTTCGTTCCTCCAGTGTCTCTGTTCTTCGTCTCCTCCGGCCTTGGATTGGGCCTTTACATCGCCCTCATTGTGCTGCCTTTTATCTGTATGCCCTGCAAACCCTCCATTTTTTGTTTTCTTTTTTCCTTTTTGCCCTATTTATCTGTTATTTATGGTTGTTTTCTGTGTGGTAATTGCAGTATTATGTCCGCTCTATTATTACCACCAGAAGCATCCTGTGAATTTTATCTTGCTGGCTTTGTTTACCACGACTATCAGTTTTGCTGTCGGTTTGACCTGTGCCTTCACTAGCGGTGAGTTTCATTTGATTCTGTTTCACTCAACTGGATGTTGTATTAATCATGGCGATGGTGACCTCTGCTTCCTATAGGATGTTTGACTGTTACAGCATTCTTGTTTAAGGGTGTTTATTATCTCTCCTTTTTAGCAGAATGGGGGAAAAAAATTAGTATTCGTTTTGACGGAGTTGTTTCAGATACTTAGGAAAGAATCAACACAGGGTACTCATTTTTCATGGTCGGTATTATGAGTAATTTATAACAGCATGAATTGCTTGCCAAAACATGATTGCCCTTCCACAACCAACCCAATCAAAGAGCATATGCCCAAGCTCAAGTTCCTCGGCTATTTTAGCGGATGAATTTCTTGGAGGGAATAGAATTCAAAATCCACGGATCCTTTACCAAATGAAACAAGATTAACCTTTGGACTGTATGATTTTTATGTTGGCAAGATAAACTACCCAATGGATTTCATCAGAAATTTGATGATAGGACCAAATTATTTCAGAACTTTTTTTATTTTAGTGATGAATATATTAGTTGACTTTTTTATTGTTAAATTTGAATTTTTTTGATTTTGATTATCATAAAATATGATCCAAAACATTGATAAAGCACTATTCACCCTGTGCAGAAGCTTTCAAGTTTAATAATACAGACTGAAAATTTAATGGCTTTAATCTTTTCTACTTGTACCAGAAGTAGCTTTATAAAATCAATTTGTTGTAATGTTTTGACGTATAAAATTGAAGACATAGACCAGTCTTTCCAAACAGAGACATAGGTAGACCAGTCTTTCAAAACAGCTAGTATGAGTATTTTGAAACATCCTTTATTACAAGAATAACAGCTGTATTTTTTTTCATTCAACAAAGAGAGGCTATTATTTTATAGTTTGAGTGGAGTTTAACTTCTTACAAATTTGGAATCTGACATAACAGTTAATTAAAATTGATTGAAAAAATATTAACGTATTTATTTCTCTTATTGACACATCTAAAATTCTCAGCTTGTGAATGATTTAGTTATTCAATACTCTTAACACCTCTATTAATGAAGAAGTTAGAAAATCTCCAACCATCATCTCTAGTTCTACAACTAAGCATCCACTAAATTATCACATGAATAAACTACTACTGAGACCTCAAACACCTTTCCTCTTCCATCACTCTGACACTCCATCTTGATTATGGAGGACTGATTTGAAATGGTTTAATTATTTATTAATTTAACATTTTAGTTTTGATTAGATAGCTTTGTTTCTGAATTTAACTGTATAAACTTTACCCAATACAGTGAAATCCTAGAAATCCAATTTCTCTAATTTTTGTTTTGGTTATGGAGGACTGTCTTAAAAAAGGTATTAATTTGTGAGTGTGCAACCTACAACTAATCGACTAGCTCTTCGTTCCTGTCTACAAACCAGTTTTATGTTTTGCAAATTTCAGCAACATGGGAATGTATCTAGACTCTAACCCTGAAATATATGTTAACAGGAAAGGTAATTTTGGAGTCTGTATTACTTACTACAGTGGTAGTTCTGAGTCTAACTGCATACACATTCTGGGCTGCAAGAAGAGGAAGTGACTTCAGTTTTCTTGGGCCTTTCTTGTTTTCAGCAGTCATTGTATTGTTTTTATTTGCTATCATTCAGGTACGCTCTCTGTTTCAGATTGTTTCTTGTCCTCTTTCTAAAGCATCATTATTTTTTTGTTACTAACACTGGTTGTAATGTTTTTCTAGGCATTTTTCCCTTTGGGAAAGATTTCGGTGATGATATATGGGGTACTTGCTTCCTTAATCTTCAGCGGATATATTATTTATGACACAGATAACTTGATAAAACGTTATACTTATGATGAGTATATTTGGGCTTCCGTTGTGCTCTATTTGGATGTAATCAATCTTTTCTTATCACTCTTGACACTGTTTAGGGCAGCTGATTAATAGGAGTACGCCAAAACAATGTAACTATGATAAAGCACTGTGTTCATTGTAAGGGCAATGGCCTATTTTCAATAGAGCATTGATCTGTGTAGAAGTTGTTCATATTGACTGTAAATTTATTTTTTATATTTTTGGGCTCCTTTATGATTAGCTTGAGTTGATTGTTCTAATAAAATGGCATGGGGAAGACATTGATGTGCAAACCATACCAAGGCTCATGAAGAGTTATTAATTTTATTTTTCAAAACATAAACAAAATCAAATCTTGAAGTGGATAATTGTAAAGATAATAATATTTTAAATTAAATATTTAAGTAAATAATTTTTTTTTGAATCAATTTAAAAATTAATCTAGATGAATGGATTGATTTTAGATAAGTATTGAAATAAATGTAAACAACAAAAAAGATGGATAGATGTTCTTAACTTTATGTAAGATAAAGAATATTATATTGTAGCATGCACTTTGTGATTCTATCTTAGGAACTCATTGGCAGATCTACAAAGGCTTTAATAGGATGGGATATGAACACAATGCTTTATCAAATATCACAAGTGCATAGGTGGCACTAAATCTAAGTATTAGAAAACTTGATCTTGAAGCTGTGGCCCTAAATTGTGTTCTTAGACAAGTGATACTTAAAAGCACTAATAAGAATTACTATCAAGTGTCTTGATTCTAGCAAAGATGTGCATACTAATTCATTGATACAAAACATGTCAACTAGAATGTTTATATATCTATCCTTATATATGCATATGCTAATGTAATGATTTCTTTAGGTGCATGATTGTGAGTGTTATTGATATGATCTTCTTTGTTTGCCTAAACAATGTAGGGCTTTTCATTGATACAAAACATATCAACTAGAATTCTTATATATCTATCCTTATATATGCATATGCTAATGTAATGATTTCTTTAGGTGCATGATTGTGAGTGTTATCGATATGATCTTCTTTGTTTGCGTAAAAAGTGTAGGGCTTTTCACCGATACAAAACATATGAACTAGAATGCTTATATATCTATCCTTATATATGCATATGCTAATGTGCATGATTGTCAGTGTTATCGATATGATCTTCTTTGTTTGCCTAAATAATGTAGGGCTTTGTCCTTTTATACGATTTTCTACTTAAGTTTGAATATTGTGTGAACGAGTTAGGTGCAAACTAGTTAAAATAGGATTAGCTTGGACTTATAATTAATTTGACTTTGAAAGAACAAGGATTAGGATTGGATCAAAGATCATTTGGGAATGGATCAAAGATCATTTGGGAATAGGAGCTTGGGTTAAGTCCAAGTACAAGGTGAATGCCAACTCTAATGTAAAAGTAAACAAATTGAGTAGTAGATTATTGCATGCTTAATCTTGTGTTATTGCTTGTCCTTCCACTTCTAGCATTGCTTTTGCCAATCCAAGACCTAAATCCATATCAAAAGTTAAATTACCTCCTCTTCCAAAAGTTCCTAATATTTCTCCTTCTATTCCTCCACCTCTCTTACCCACTTCCAATGTTCCACCCCTCTTTTAAGCTTCAACATAACAATATTCATCTCCTCAGAAACCTCAAAGCAAAATATGGTTTGGACCACCCCAAATTGAAAACTTCTCTGCCTTCAACCTAAACCAAATCTTCCCCTCTACTTTTTTGTCTGCCCCTCTTGATTCCCCCACAACTGTTCATTTTTTATTTCTTGTTGCAGAGAGTATACTGCCTTGTGAGTACCCTCTTAATCCTACTTTTAATGTTATTCTGAAGGATCTTTCCCACCTCTTACCACTATGGCTTTTGACTCTTATTTTCAAATTTTTGATGTGCCTTAGTTACTTGCAATGACTAAAGATTCTCCTTCTCCTCATGAGGAATTTCTATTTTAGTCCACTGTAGCTCTTTGATCTCTTTTTATTATTTTGACTACGATCACTATTTACCTTTTTAACCCAACTCTTTCAACTTAACTTCACTTTGACACATTTGGTTGATTTCTTAGTTGATGAGTTTGTGGATGATAATTTCGTTGATAATGATGATTTCCTTGATGATGGTCACTACATTGATTGCATTTGTTGTTTCCTTTTGTTGGGAAGTAAGCTGGAATAGTGTGTTGCCATTGATGTCAACATGTTCTTCTGTATATTCCAGTGTTGCAGTCAGATTGAATGAGTTGGTTTAGCTTGTGTATTGTAGATAAGTCGATGCGGATTGAAGAGTTTCTAGTATGTTGTCTGTAGATGGTTCATTCCCATTTGTAGAGATCTGCATGATGTTTTGATCAGTTTATGAGGTTCAGTATTGAGGATGTTACTCAGTTGTTCGTGTTATTCGGTATTTTGGTTTATGCTCCGTATTGCTCCGGAATTGTAATATCTTTAGTTGTGAATGTGTGGAATGTATTCTGGATGTTGATGTGTGTCTTCAATTCGATTGGGTCATGATTTGAAAATCCACAAGCACATCTTTCCGGTTGACAGTCAGTCATGTTGATATTCTTGAGCTACGATAGAGAGATGATGATTCTAGTAATCCGAGTTGTTGTGGTTGTTATGGTGCAATTCACTTTGCTTGTGAATATCTCTAGATCACGTTCTATATGTATTGATGGTCCGCATTGATTGTTGCGCGCATTATTGAAGATTTTCCTTGTCTGGTGATGTTCTTCGTGTTATGTGACATTCTTGGTGACTTTAGCGTGTTGGGGATGATTGAGGCATAACTGTTGGAAATGTTTCATATTTGCGGTGATTGTTTAGGTCCAGATTATGTCTTCGTCGATATTGTTTTGGTCCGCATGCATTGTTATAGCGTGTGTGATTATATTTTTGTAATATGTAGCGTGTGTTGAGCTGACCTATATTTCATAGGTTGATGACTTGTATAAATGAATGCAATAATCATTGAAAGAAATGATGCTATGTGCAAATATTGTATCAATCATTCAATAGTAAGGAAGTTGTGCAAAGAAGTGTGTTGCAGAGAAGATTTGATAGTGAGCTTAACCAGAACTGTACCCAGGCATATGAAATGCTATTTTCACAGTTCATGTAACCCAAATTGTTGTTCAAATGCTTTTGTAAGTCAATGAGACTTCTGGTAAGGCAATGAACCTTCCCTAAGGGTTGTAGCCCTTCTGGGTTTCTTGTTTGAGCAGTGATTTTTAGGCAGTGTGCCTGAATGCATGTGCATTCCCCATTGTAATATTTACATTTACTCCTAATAGGATATTATCTCATTGTGGGTAGGTTCCCATTGTGGTTTTTCCCGTAACTGTGTTTTCCACATTAAAAATCTTTGTGTTATGTGTGTTATTGATGTGATGCGGTTTCATGCTTTAAACTGTTAATTATCAGATCTGATTTGTGGTTTAAGTTGCAGTAAGTTTTTGTGCAAATTGATTCACCTCCCCCCTCAGTTTGCTGCATTGTTGCCAACAATTGGTATCAGAGCTAGATCCTTTGGAAGAAGCTTGATCGCTCGAGGAGATCCGAGATGACAACCTTTTCTTTCAAGAAGGATAGTCTGAGAATTTGATGGAACAAACTACACTCTCTGGAAAAGCTAGATGCAATGTCATTTGAGATGCATTGGAGAAGAGTACTGGAAGATTACTAAGAATGTATATAATGATCCTCAGAGTGGTCCTACTACTCCAGATGAGATAAAGGAAGCATAATTCAACATTAGAGCTAAGGAAGCATTGGTGAGTGCCTTGACAGATTCTGAAATGACTAATGTGACGGACTTAGAGACTGCTCATGAAATCTAGATAAAATTGAAGAACTTGCATGAAAGTTATAGTCATGTGAAGATTGCTAACTTGCAGAGCTTGAAAGGAAAATATTGAAACCTGAAGATGAGTGAAGATGCGAACATTACTTCTTTTATGCAGAAAGTGAATGAGCTTGTGTGTGAAATCGGGTGTGTCGGTGGAGTATTAGAAGAGTCTAAGATTGTTGCTAAAGTATTGAGATCATTGCTTCCTGCTTACAAACATAAAACGGTTGCTATTGATGAGATCCAGACTATGACAAATGTGACAAGGGACATGGTGATTGGTAAACTTGTTGCTTTTGAGCTGAGTGAGTTTGAACTCGCTCTTCCTAAGACTGAATCTGCACTCAAAGCTAATGTTTCTGGGAAGTAGAGATATGATTCGGGAGAAAGTTCTACAAGAGTATCTAGATATGAGAAAGAGATGAAAGAGATGGACGATGAAGGAAGAGAGCTTGAGGATCTTGAAGCACTTATTGCCAGAATATTGCCTAAAGGTGTCGGTAAGTATGAAGGAAAGTTACCTCTTAAATGTTTTTCATGATATGACATTTTGTATCAAGGTGTTCGAAAAGAGATAGAAATCCTAAGAAGCCATTTAAGCCATATAAGCCTAAATATCAGAAGAAGTGTTATTATGCTGCTAATGAAGGTGTGGCAGATGATGAGTTGGATAAGGGAAATTCAGGAGATGAATTTGTGTTCATTGCTATCAAGGAAGATGATCTTGTAACTATAGATTCTACAAGTTGCATTAATGAGGAGAAAGCTTTGGCTTCTAAAGTTGAGGAGAAAGACGAATGGGTAATTGACAGTGGTTGTTCTCATCATATGGCAAGTGATAAGAGTAAATTTGTAAATTTGGAAAAGTATGATGGTGGTATAGTAAGATTTAGTGATAAAAAAGCTTGTTTAATCCATGGTAGAGGTTCTATTTCTCTTGATAGTAAGCACAATACTGATGATGTGTTGTATGTTGAAGGTTTAAAGCATAATCTTTTGAGTGTTGGTCAGATGGTTGATAAAGGATATAACTTGCAGCTCAAGAATGACAAATGTGAGATCTTAAGTACCTCCGGAACTGAGATTGCATCAAGTACAAAGAATAAAGGTAATATCTTTCACTTGAATGTTGGTGGTAAAAGTTGTTTGATTGATTAGGTTGATGAAAGTTGGTTATGGCATATAAGGATGTGTCATATAAATTATGATTGCATGGTTAAGATAAGTTCTACTCAAGCAGTGATAGATCTACCAAAGTTAATAAAGACTTCTAATCTAGTATGTAAGGAATATCAATTTGGGAAGTAGGCAAGAGTTATAAGAGAAAACAATATAATTCTAATGGATTGTTGGATCTTGTACATACTGATCTATGTGGTCCTTCTAGAGTGAGAAGCTTGCAGGGTGACATATATTTCATGTTACTGATTGATGATTATTGAAGAATGGTGTGTGTTACCTTCTTAAAGGAGAAGTCTGAAGCATTGGAGAAGTTCAAAATTTTCAAAGCTAGGGTTGAAATTGAGACTGGATTGAAACTGAAGTGTTTGAGATTTGATAGAGGTGGAGAATTCACTTCCTGTGAGTTTAATGCATATTATGAAGAGCATGGAGTTAAGAGACAGTTATATGCTCCCAAGACACCACAACAAAATGGTGTTGTGGAGAGAAAGAATAGAACACTTCAAGAAGTTGCTAGAACCATGATGATTGAAGGAAATGTTCTGCATATGTTTTAGAGAGAAGTTGTGAGTACAGTAGTATACACTCTTAATCGGGTAAATGTCAAAGGTGATACTGGTAAGACTCCTTATGAGTTATGATTTGGTCATGCCCCTACTATTAGGTATTTCAGTATTTTTTGTAGTAAATTCTATATCAAAAGAGATGAAGATCTCAGAAAGTTTGATGCTAGATGTGATAAAGGAATCTTTCTTGGTTATTCTACTAGAAGTAAAGTTCGTCAGTGTTATAATAAAAGATTAAAAAAGATTATTGAAAGTGCTAATGTGAAAGTTGATGAAGGAAATGAGTATAAGCCTATATATTCCGGATATGATTCAGATGATCAGATTGTCTGTATAGATAAAGGAAAGCAAATGCAAACCCAAAATCAAGTGCAGAATGCTCTAGAAAAGTCTAAGAATGAAGGAGAAGCTAGTGCAGAAGAAAGAGTTCAAGAGCCTGAAATTCAAGAAAATTCTAAAACTCCTAGGTATGTGAGGTTGAATCATTCATAAAATCAAATTATTGGTGATAAGAATAAAGGTCTGATGACTAGGAGAAGACTTTTTGAAGAAATTTGTTTGATTTCTAAGATTAATCCTAAAAATGTTGATGAAGCATATAGATGAAAATTGGATTAAAGCTATGAAAGAAGAATTGAATCAGATTGAGAAAAATGATACATGGATTCTTGTTCCTAGACCTAAGGATGAAAATGCAATTGGAACTAAATGGGCATTCTAGAATAAGACGGATGAACAGGGTGAAGTTGTTCGAAATAAAGCTAGACTTGTTTATAATGGTTATTCACAGGTGGAAGGAATTGATTATGAGGAGACTTTTGCTCTGGTAGCTAGAATTGAAGTTGTTAGATTATTTTGTGCCTATGCTGCTCACAAAGATTTCAAGGTTTATCAAATGGATGTCAAATCAACCTTTCTTAATGGCGAATTGGAAGAAGAAGGATACATTGAGCAACCCGATGGATTTCAACTGACAGATGAAAAGGACATGGTTTTCTGATTGAAGAAAGCTTTGTATTGATTGAAGCAAGCCCCTAGAGCTTGGTATGCCGGATTGGATAAGTATTTGATGAAGCTTGGATTCAATAAAGGTACCGCTGACAGTAATTTTTATTTCAAGACTGATTAGAATAACATTTTGATTGTTGAAGTTTTTGTTGATGACATTATCTTTGGAGGAAATGATTGCCTATGTAAGAAATTTGTTGAAGAGATGCATAATGAATTTGAGATGTCTATTATTGGTGAAATGAAATTCTTTTTGGAATTGCAAATTCCTTAGTTGGCTAAAGGTATTTTCATATCACAGTTCAAGTATGTGAAGGAATTGTTGAAGAAATTTGGTTTTGTTGACTCTAAGTCTGTTGGTACACCTATGGTGACCAGATGCAAGTTGACAAAGGATGATGATTCTTCGAAAGCTAATCAGACCAAATATAGAACTATGATTGCTGGATTGTTGTATTTGACTCAGACTAGACCTAATATAATAAATCTTGTGTGTCATGTTGCTAGATTTCAAGCTGATCCTAAGGAATCTCACATTACTACTATAAAAAGGATATTCATATATTTGAAAGGGACAAATGATTTTTGTTTGTGGTATTCTAAGAATGTTAACTTTACCTTGAGTGCTTTTACAGATGCTGATTGTGTTGGCATTTTGGCACTGACTTGTCATTGATGTCAATCGGTGGAGATGAAGAGGCAGAGCGTTAAGATACGCAACCGATATTGGATGCTATACTAGTCAACAGGTAAAGAACTTGATCGGTGAAGAACTTTGAAAGACTGTGTCTTTCAAAGTGTAATGCCATGTGAAGCTGAGGTGGCAAGAAAGGTATAGTTGGTGAAGTTTCATTCGCAGGGTTGATGAAACTGATATTCGTCATTAATGAAGGAACTGCATATCAAGGAATCGTATCAGACTGATTGTAGCTCAAGGAAGAAGGAATGAAAGAGGAAGATCAGGCGAGTAGTTGGCGTCTAGATCCAAGACAAAAAATTGGATTGAAAGATCACCTCAAGAAGGAAACAACAGGGGCATTAATGGTAATTTGTCAAATGCAAATCTAAAATGAAGGATCGTGTTTCTTGTATCTAAAAAAGCATGAAAATGATGGAGAAGAACAGATGGACTTCAAGGAGATCAGATTTGGCAAATTTGATTGGATTTGATTTGCCTCGAGGATGGTGAAGAAACCCTAACCGCCTGGATTTTGAATCTGCCTTTTGGCGGGAACTCAGTTGATAAGTAAAAGGGAACTAGGGATAGATGATGATGCTGTTGTGGTGAAGATTGAAAAAGGAGAGAAATTAGAAGAAGGAAGTGTGGAGGAGGAAGCTAGAGGAGAGGTTCCGATCAAGTTACAGTACGCGGTAGCAGACATACCTGTAAGAAGCTTGTACCGGTAGTTTTGCAATAGAGAAGTTGTGCTAAGTCAGAAAGGTGTGCAAGTGTAGGCAACACCCTGGAGTGACACAGTTTGTAGAGACACTGTGAGTTAATTAATTAAAGAGTTGCAAAACCCATTTGCAGTAAGAAGCCTTAATTGCATTCAATCAATATTTCAATATACATTGCCAAGTTAGAGCTTGGTGCAGGGGTTGGTGCTCCTTGGGTTGGTGCCCAAAAATCTGTGTAAATCTGTGTTTTACCTGTGAGGCTGGATTGGAGTAGTAGATTTTAGCAACTTTTCTCATTGAGGTTTTTCTCATATTGATTTTTCCTCATAAATCTTGTGTTGTGGTTTGATTGTGTATGTATGGGCTCCTTGGCTTTCTCTTTTATATTACTTTCCTATTTGTTTGTAAGATTAAGCATATAATTGATTTTCTTAGGATTGTACTAGAAAGTAATTGACCTAGGAACCACTGATTCACCCCCCCTCTCAGTGGTATTCTGTGTTCAACAGATTGGACAAGTGATGTTGATGACCAAAGGAGTACTATTGGTGGTGCATTGTTTTTGGGTAAGAAATTGGTCTCTTGGGCAAGGAAGAAGCAAAATGCTATTTCTTTATCTACTGTAGAGGCTGAATACATTGTTGCTGCTAGCAATTATACTCAAGTAATTTGGATGAAGCAAATGTTCAAGGATATATGAGTTATTTATGATAAGATTATTGCTATATACTATGAGATTCAAGTGCTATCAATATTTCAAAGAATCCGGTGTTGCATTCCAAAATAAAGAATATATCAATCAAGTTTCATTTCTTAAGAGAGAAGGTGAATGAGAAAGAAGTCAAATTGGAGTATGTATCTACAAAGAAACAAATTGTAGACAACTTTACGAATCCTTTGCCTAAGGATACTTTTGAGTATCTCAGAGAGAAGTTAGGGGTGATTGCCCCTCCTGATAAGAACTAAGATGCATGGATTTGCATCAGTCCGATGAACTTCACAATGATATTTTGTGATCCAGATTGATGAGTGAGGATACTACTCAGGGGGAGTAGTCAGTGTTGGTGTTCAGTGGTTCAGATGTATAGATTTGTGAAGTTAATTCAAAGGGGGAGAGAATCCTAATTCTCAAGCCTTTTTCATTGATGTCATTGGGGGAGAAAAGCATTTGGAAAACTCTGTGGGAGAGAAGAGCATTTTGAGATTTGAGATTTGAGTTGTTTGTCAAAGGGGGAGCCGATCCTTATGATTTTGAGGGAGATTGTTGTGAGTTGATTTCTTTCTTTGCATCGATTTTTTTTCACATTCATATGTTTCCATCAATGCTAAAGGGGGATATTGTTGGGAAGTTTGTTGGAATAGTGTGTTGTCATTGATTTCAACATATTCTTTTGTATATTCCAATGTTGCAGTCAGATTGAATGAGTTAGTTTAGATTGTGTATTGCAGATGAGATGATGCAGATTAAAGGGTTTCTAGTATGTTGTCTGTAGATGGTTCATTCCCATTTGAAGAGGTTTGCATGATGTTTTGATCAGTTTATGAGGTCCGGTATTGAGGATGTTATTTAGTTGTCCATGTTATTCAAAATTCTAGTTTATGCTCCATATTGCTCTGAAATTGTAATATCTTTAGTTGCGGATGTGTGGAATGTATTTTGGATATTGATGTGTGTCCTTAGTTTGATTGGTTCATGATTTGAAAATCCACAAGCAAATCTTTCAGGTTGACAGTCAGTTATGTTGATATTCTTGAGCTCCAGTAGAGAGATGATGATGATTCTAGTAATTTGAGTTGTTGTGGTTGTTATGGTGCAATTCATGTTGCTTGTGAATATCTCTAGATCATGTTCTATGTGTATTGATGGTCTGCATTGATTGTTGTGCTTGTTATTGAAGATTTTCCTTGTCTGGTGATGTTCTTCATGTTATGGGATGTTCTTGGTAAATGTAATGTGTTCCAGATGATCAAGGCATAATTGTTGGAAGCGTTTCATAATTGCGCTGGTTGTTTAGGTCCAAACTATGTCTTAGCTGACATTATTTTGGTCCACATGCATTGTTATAGTGTGTGTGATTATATTTTTGTAATATGTAGCATGTGTTGAGCCGACCTATATTTCATAGGTTGATGACTTGTATAAATGAATGTAATAATCATTGAAAGAAATGATGCTATGTGAAAATATTGTATCAATCATTGAGTAGCAAGGAAGTGCGAAATTGTAGGAAGAAGTGTGTTGCAGAGAAGATTTGATAGTGAGCTTAACTATAACTGTACCCATGCATATGGAGATGCTATTTTCACAATTCATGTAATCCAGATTGTTGTCTGAATGCTTTTGTAAGTCAGTGAGGCTTCCTGTAAGGCAGTGAGCCTTTCCTAAGGGTTGTAGCCCTTATGGGTTTCTTGCTTGAGTGGTGAGCTCTAGGTAGTGTTCTTGAATGCATATGCATTCCCCATTGTAATATTTACATTTACTCCTAACATGGTATTATCTCATTGTGGGTACGTTCCCACTGTGATTTGTCCCTTAACAGGGTTTTCCACATCAAAAATCTCGGTGTTATGTGTGTTATTGATGTGATGTGGTTTCATGCTTTAAATTGTTAATTATTAGATTTGATTTGTGGTTTAAGTTGCAGTAAGTTTTTGTGCAAACTGATTCAGTCCCCCCTCTCAATTTGTTGCATTGTTGCCAACACATTTTGTGTATCTTAATGTTTTATCGCTTTTTAACATGTTTTGTGCCCTTTGTCCCTTGATATTATTAGATGACGTTTTCCATCCTTGTATATGCATGGTGGAGGGAAACACATCTTTATTATGATTTATTTATTTGTTAATATTCATCTATTGAATTTACAAAAAATAAAAAACATTGAGTTGTCAATGCCTTCATATTGACACACAAATTCTAGGTATCCTTATGTTTCAACTTCTCCTATATGTATGTTTTCTCTCATATGCCATCTTCTCTATATTGTTACACCATTCTTGTTCTTCTCTCATATTTTTAGGATGTTGCAAACTATTAAGGTTTTACCTTTTTCATTTTGAAATAACAACAAGCCCTTCCATCTTATTCATTGCACCTTTCTTCTTACTTCCACTCCTCCTACATGCATGTGTTATTTTTTTAAAATAGAGGATGTTGACTTTGTTGGAATTTTTGATGATTATGTTGTGATTGTCATTGATGGACACACACTTGCATTGAGATCACTTTTATATGTATGAGTTATGCTCAACCGACAATTGTTCCTAACCAGTATGATGCATTATAGTCCTTAGACTATTGGTGTTTTGCAGAAAGTGTTTACCGATCTGAAGTAGTATGCTAACCCCAAGCGGTTCGAGGATCTCAAGCGGTATGAAGGATCAAAGTGGCAGAACACATATTTCCCAGTCTTCATTTTGTCAAACTAGCAATCAGTATTTTGCTCAAACCGGTAATACTCTGTGATGAGTTACCAACCGACATTTTGTGATGAGTTACCATCCACCGATTGTTTGATGGTGCCGACACTTCAACGGTGCTTTTTGTATCATGTTACAGAATATGTCTAGATGCATTGAACCTAGGAAATTTTATTGTAATCCTATTGGACCGACATGAAATCAGATTCCTTTATAAGGACATCATGTCTAGGGTTTTAGACAATTGCAAGGGTTTAAGGTGGTTGATGAGTTAGAGAGAGTATGAATGTGTAGAAGATTGAAGTAATGCTGGAATGCATTAGGAACGAGCTATCAAGGATCTAACCAAGCAATCTGTGCTATTTGCTAGATCACTCACTTGTTGATTACTCATATCTTCAACAAGTCTGAAGCGCTTAACCGGGTAGGCCCAAAAGCCTTTTGTAAATCCTCTAACAAGGTGGTTCACACCTGTGGATCTAAAATCCTCTAGCAAGGTAGTCTTTAATCAGACTTATCTCCTAACAGAGATTGAGATTCCTAACAAGATCTGTTATGGTAAAGAACATTGTATGACCTTAACCGGTCTGGTTCCTATTCTGCAGATAGTTACTTGTGAGTTCCATCTCACCGTGGTTTTTCCCATTTGGGTTTCCACATCAAAATCTCTTGTGTTGTGGTGTTTGTGCTTCTGTGGGTGAATGCATTATTTTCTATTTGGTTTGCATGTGTGCAAACTGGTCTGTTTGCTAAACTGTTTTACCGGTTTACTGTTAGTCTAGAAAAGGGTTTAAGTACATTGATTTTTGGCATACTAATTCATCCCCCCTCTTAGTATTCATCAATTAGTATCAGATCCTACCTTTCTATAAGTTTAACCACTTGGAAAGAGATATGGGGGAATACACATTGAGGGAACTTACTCATCGGCTCACTCAGTCTGAGTAAGCTTATGATGATCTTATGGTCAAATATAAGGCCTCTCAAGCAAAAAGGAGAGAACATGCTGAAAAGTTGATGGAGCTATTTGAAAATAGTTCCTTTGATGAAGTGGACATGGAAGCCCTAATCCAAGAAGTAGAAAAGCTGAATGAATCAAATTCCAATTTGAGAAAGGAGTTGGAAGGACTGACTATCCGAATGTGCCAAGAGCTTGAGAACTAGAGGAAAGCTGAAGATCTGGTCAAAGACAAAGATCATGAAAACTCCAAACTAAAGCAAGAGATTAGTGCCCTAACTGCTCAACTCCATGCGAACAAAGTGGAAAAGGAAGACATGCAAGGAGAACTGAACATTTCCATCTTTGAGAATGAAAACCTGATGGAAACAAATGCTGCTATTTCCAAAGAACTCTCCGAGTCAAAGGAAATACTTGCTAAGTTCAACAAGAGTACTGTTAAGCTAGAACAAAAGCTTGAATCTGCCAAACCTGCCAAGAATACTGATGGACTTGGTTATTCCGGTCATGAGGAAGGTGAGACCTCTAGTACAAATGCTGGAGCATCAAAGAAACAACCAACATCAAAGGATAAAGGTAAGCAAAAGTTTAAACCTATTTGCTTTAACTATCTTAAAGAAGGACATACTGCCAATGTGTGTAGGAGTAAGGCTTACAATAATTTTCCTTATTTTCTAAATGATAAGCCTAGATCCTATAGATTCAATGGTAACTGTTATGCATGCAACAAGTTTGGGCATAAAGCATCTGAATGCAGGTATGTTATGAACAACACTGGAAGATATCCTCAGAGGACTCAAGGAGTTGGTCCTGAACCTTTTGTGAACCAGAATCACAACCGGTTTAATGCCTTCAATCATCAGTCAAGAAGTGGTGGCTATCAAGCGACAACCAGATGGAGAGCAAGCTGTATGATCTATTATGGTCATGGTCACACTGCTGCAACATGCAGGAGGAAGAATGGTAACATGAATAATGGATCTTGGAGAGAACCTGGAATGGCCTGCTATCATTGCAACAAACTGGGTCACATTGCAAGATTCTGTAGAAGTAGAAGGAGTATATCGGATGTTATACTGGTCACTCCGAAAGGAAATATTGATATTGACACTATTTAAGCGGATATGAACAAAACTTGGAAGAAGAAAACAATAGTATTGCAAGAAGAGCCGGTTTTTGCACCTAGTGTGGAAATAACTGAACCGACAAATGATGCATCAGAAAAGCTGAGGGGGAGCAAATGGTGAAACACTACGAACCCTCAGTTTACACCAGTAAAATACCTTAACTGGTATGTGATACCTGTCATTTGGTAGAAGACCGAAAATGGTAACAAGCAAATTAGGGTTTACGCCCTAATGGTGGAGCATTGTAGGTGAGGAATATGCTTAAAAGGAATTTTCAAATCATTTCTTTTTCATGCGAAGAAGTTTTTCAAGTGCAGAGCGAAGAAAAAGTGATTTGTGTTGTGATTTAAAGAAATATCGAAACCCTGAAGAAGATTCAGAAGCAAATATCAAACAGCCAAGAGAAGAACTCAAAGCGGTGATTCAGCAACCGACGAAGTGGAAGGCGAAGTGGAATTTGCAAGCCCTAAATTATCGTTTCCAAAAGGTATTTCTTGAGTTTTCTATTTTATTATGGCTTCCGCATCTCATGATAGTTCTAGTGCAATTGTCGACTCTATGGATTTCATACAATGAAAATCAAAATATAATGCCTTGTCTCAAGTACTAGCTGGGGTTATAGTAGAAGAAGGGTTTTCTGATTATATAGACTACAAAATTGAAGACCTAGGGTCTCTTGTGATCCATTCACAGCTAGGTCTATTCTGTGGGAAGGATAAAAAGATCAAACTGGAGTATAGCATCTTGGAGAAGAAAAAGCTTCACAATACAGTTTACTTCCTAGAGGATTTCATAGATGACCACATTAGAATCATTCTAAGAAGAGTTCATGGTGAAAAAATGTACCTAGAGCGGATGCATGATATCACACCGCAAGCTATTCATGCCATCACCAGTTTCTACAATACAGGGGAAGTGCGAACCCTAAGGAAGGTCAGCAAGACTGAAATGTCCAAGCTCACCGGTTCAGTGAGTGACTCACGTGGGATGATCGTCAACTCAATCAAGGATGATCTTGTCAAGTATGCCTGCATGGTGATAGGCTACTGGACGTTCTCTGCCAGCAGAATTAACTATGTATCTGCTGTAGTGGTAAATGCCACTTACCAGATGATTAAAGAAGATGCATCGTTTGACCTATGCACCTGTAAGCAAAGATAACTTATGTTGAATCTTAAGTCAATCAAACAGGACAATGCACTAAGATTCAAGTTTGGACAACTACTGGTAGGGTTATTCTTCTACTTCCAAGGTTATTTCCCAGGAGTTGGAGATATTTAGTGGTCTGCCGACCAACTAGTTACCAAGCAAATCAAAGAGAGCCTGCAAGCAGTTGGAATTGGTTACCTTGAAGTTCTGAACAAGTACTTTGATGAGTTCAGGCGAAAGATGAGCCAAAGGATAAGGATATCCAGTGACATTGTCAAGAAATATGAAGAGGATATCTGCTTTATCATCGATATGGATGAATGCATAATGGAGGCCGTTGAGCCCAAATAGGAAGAAGTAGAGCCTATGGGCTATGAGGTGATGTATGATATGCTGGATGGGTATGCTTCTACCCTAATTGCCTCACTCCTAGATCCCAAGGCAAAGAGAACCGACACCTATTTGGAAAGGGTTGCATCGGTTGTAGAACCTCCTGAAAAGAAAGGAAAGGCAGTGCCTTCGGCATCGGCATCGGTTACTGCAGCCAATCCCAAAATGACCAAGCGGTCACCTGCAAAGAAGAAACTGGAAGCGACACCTGCTAAAGTCTTCGAGAGGAAGAGGAAGACAAGGAATAACTCACCGAACTCTGAAGAAATTGTGTTTGAAGAAAAACCCAAGAAGACAAGACAAAAATAAAAAGACAAAGAATGAACCGACATCATCGACACCGGTAAATATTGACATTTCTTCTTACAAACCTTTGACACATTGTCAAAGAACTATTAAAAATATTAGGAGAAAAGTGCTGAATGATTTGATTGATTGTTTTGATGATTTCAATGATGATGAAAAGGAAGCAGTTGAACAAGAAATCATTAAGTATTTATGTGTTAATGACTGGTTGCCTTCAAAAATTAGATCTGAGACATCGAATTCTTTGTATAATTCTTTAGACAATAAATGGCGCATTGCCATAGAAAAGGAATAGGAAATGAGAGAGAAAATTTTTGCCCAACATTTTCCTGATGTATCAAATTTAGAACTATTTGAAGTTATGAATAAATACAAAGGCCTCTTCTTCATGAGAAGAAGAAGACTCCTATTACTAGAAGGAAAGGGTCAAGAAGTGCTCAAGAATACACACACTCTTGGTCAAGAAGCTCTTAAGATGCATCGAGTGGCTGAAGCCAACATGAAGGCTGAGCAAGAACTGACACTAACAAAACCGGATGAAGTGTTTGATAATGAAGGAAACCCGCTTGTTGAACCTATAGACACTATTGATGTCGATGCTCTGGATGTAGAAGATGTTGCGTAGGACACACCATCTGAAGCAATAGGACAAGAGAAGCAAGCCGAACAGGTTGAAAAGCAAGCAGAGGAAAAATAGGAAGAGGTAGCAAAGAAACATGCAGAGAAGAAGAAAAAGGAAGAAGACAAGGAGAAACGGAAATAGGAGGAAAAGAGAAAAGAGGATGAGAAGAAAAGAAGAGAAGAGGATGAAGAGAAAAAGAAACAAGAAGATGTAAAGAAGAAGAAAGAAGAAAAGGATAAGGAAGAGAAGAAGAAAAAGGAAGAAGATGAGGAGAAATGGAAACAAGAAGAAAAGAGAAAAGAGAATGAGAAGAAAAGAAAGGAAGAGGAGAAGAGAAAGGAAGAGGAGAAGAGAAAGGAAGCAGAAAAGAAGAAGGCAGAGGAAGAAAAGGAAGAGGAGAAGAGGAAGGAAGCAGAGAAGAAGAAGACAGAGGAGGATAAGGAAGAGGAAAAGAGAAAAGAAGTCGGGAAGAAGAAGGCAGAGGAGGACAAGGAAGTAGAAGTGGCAAAGAGCATGCAGATGGAGACTCCAAAGGCAACTTGTAGTCAAGCCAAACCGGCTGAGCTCACCAGTCTTATTGACGTCCAGTCTGCAAACAAAATGGAGCTGCTATAGAGCATTAAGGTTTCTCAAGAATGCCTTGAAGTGTTAAGGAGGAAGAAGGAGGAAGATGTGATCCAAGCTGTGGTGGACACTCTTACCGGTTTGTTACCTAGCACAAACCTCCCCAATGCTGATTCATCATTGGCACAATTGAAGCTCCTATGCACAGTAGTGGATGATCAGGTGCAGAGCCTAGAAGAGGTAGTAGAGGCAAATGCCAAGAAAGAGCATCAAAAGGCTCTCAACATTGCCTTGGTGAAGAAGCTTAATGAGCTCCGGTCCGAACTGCAAAAAGCACAAAAAGACATAAGGAATGCTTTGGATGAGGGGAATCTACTACTGAGTAAGATTTGCCAACCCCATCTCTTCTATGATGATGTGCTTATACAGAAGCAAAAGCTACAAACTGACTTGCAGTTATATATGAGCACCTTCAAGCTGTCGTATGACTCTTTTACAACTTATGGGCAAACCATTCACCAGTTTCACATCCTGTCTGCCAAAATAGAGTTGGAAATCAACAACCGGACTCAAGATTTGCAGGAACTCCAACTGGTTCTACTCCCACGCCTATAGATACTTTAGAAATGTTACCTCAATTTGGATGCCTTAACGGTGACTCAAGAGATGAGCACAATTGATGCCATGGAAGAGTAGGCCTCCCAGGTGCAGATAGAGAAAGAAGTGGCTACCTCCCTACCTGAGTCCTAGTCCTTATCTATGAAACAATTTTTGCAAGACTTTAAATCAGTTTTTGACAATTTTTATTCTTTACTGTCATAAACACTTATTATTTTAATGAAACAGGGGTTGGTCTATAATATTTTGTTGTCATTGTTGGCAAAGGGGGAGAAGTATAAATTTTGAATGTTTTGATGTATACTTTCATGTTATTTCTGTTAAGAAGTAGTATACATTGTATTTTTCTGCAAAAGGGATAGTGTATATGCTTAGGGGGAGTAATTTTGATTATGGCATATTTTTGTTGTAAAACACTTAGATGTCAAAATTTCCTAAGTGTTGCCATCAATGCCAAAGGGGGAGATTGTTGGCATTTTTGATGATTATGTTGTGATTGTCATTGATGGACACACACTTGCATTGAGATTACTTTTATATGTATGAGTTATGCTCAACCGACAATTGTTCCTAACCAGTATGATGCATTATAGTCCTTAGACTATTGGTGTTTTGCAGAAAGTGTTTACCAATCCGAAGTAGTATGTTGACCCCAAGTGGTTCGAGGATCTCAAGTAGTACAAAGGATCAAAGCAGTAGAACACATATTTCCTAGTCTTCATTTTGTCAAACCGGCAACTGGTATTTTGCTCAAACCGGTATTTTGTATGAACCGGTAATACTCTGTGATGAGTTACCAACCGACATTTTGTGATGAGTTACCATCCACCGATTGTTTGATGGTGCCGACACTTCAATGGTGTTTTTGTGTCGTGTTACAGAATATGTCTAGATGCATTTAACCTAGGAAATTGTATTGTAATCCTATTGGACCGACATGAAATTTGATTCCTTTATAAGGACATCATGTCTAGGGTATTAGACAGTTGCAAGGGTTTAAGGTGGTTGATGATTTAGAGAGAGTATGAATGTGTAGAAGACTGAAGTAATGCTGGAATGCATTAGGAACGAGCTATTAAGGATCTAACCAAGCAATCTGTGCTATTAGCTAGATCACTCACTTGTTGATTACTCATATCTTTGACAAGTCTGAAGCCCTTAATCGGGTAGGCCCAAAAGCCTTTTGTAAATCCTCTAACAAGGTGGTTCACACCTGTAGATCTAAAATCCTCTAGCAAGGTAGTCTTTAATCGGACTTATCTCCTAACAGAGATTGAGATTCCTAACAAGATCTGTTCTGGTAAAGAACATTGTATGACCTTAACCGGTTTGGTTCCTATTCTGCAAATAGTTACTTGTGAGTTCCATCTCACCATGGTTTTTCCCATTTGGGTTTCCACGTCAAAATCTCTTGTGTTATGGTGTTTGTGCTTCTGTGGGTGAGTACATTATTTGCTATTTGGTTTGCATGTGTGCTAACCAGTCTGTCTACTAAACTGTTTTACTGGTTTACTGTTAGTCTAGCAAAGGGTTTAAGTACATTGATTTTTGGCATACTAATTCACCCCCCCCTCTTAGTATTCATCAGACTTCTCATCATGATGTTCACATTATCTTCTCACAGTTCGCTTTGGAACCATAGATCCATTTTTCTTTTTAAACTTTATAATACACACATTGTTTCTATGTTTTGATTAAGGAAAAAATAGGTTTTGAAGGGACCCAAAACCCTTTATAAGAGGATTACATAAAATATAGCATTAAATCCAAACAAAACAAAATAGATTAGAAAGAAAACATGATTGACAAAAACAAGACACACAGAGAAAACCCCAACCCAACACCAGCAAAAAGCCAACAAAACGCCAATACAAAAACACAACAACACCAACAAAAGAAAGAACACTAACCCATGTTCTTTAAAGTTTCAAAAGCTTCAAATTCAATTCTGTTCATCTTCTGGGCCGCTTCCTTCAACTCCAGGATATCCTGAGGCAATTTAGTAGTCTTCTTCTTCTTACTCACCCTTGTTCTCTTGCCTGGACCCGAAGTATCCTTAATACCCAAATATGTTTCTTGGTCTAGGTAAACAAAAACCCACCAAAGTATTCATATTATCAGTCGAGGATTTAACAATTTTGTGGCTATGCTCCATAATTTTGTGCAGGGTGGTCTCACGTTTATTGATCCTATGTTCTTCTTCCCCAAACTTATTATCATACCTATCCTTCATCTTTTCAATTGCTTCCACATTCTTGGTTAAGCAATCTGCCATCATTTTCTTCTCATCTTCGGTCTAAAGGGCACAAATAGAGGTCCCTCGAGACTTCTCCTTCACACCACTAGAAGGCAGGGCTCAATAGTAACCTGCAATTTCTCCCCCGTATCCTCCTTAGCTATGTTACCAGAAACAAGAAATGAGAAACAAAATGACAATGGCAACATGATGAGAAATGAGATATTGAAAGGTTGCGCATAAGAAATGGACTTTACATATATGCATGTGTATATATATTATATATACACATATATACACACACGTGTATGTAAATATAAATATAAATTAAAATTAGTGAAATATAACAAAAATTATCAAAAAATAAAAATTATAAAATTCATATCTCTATTTTAACTTTTATTATATTATATAATAAAGCTAAAAAATTTAAAAATAAAATATATTATGTAAAAAATTAAAAATTAGAAAAATTTAAAAGATAGAAACATTCTTAAAAAAAGTTTAAATTGCATTCTTTTATTTTAAAATAATTTATATAAAGGCCTCACATGCATGAGAAGAAGTGTAATAGATCCACTAGGAAAAAAATTAAGTTTGTGTGATAATCAACTGCACACCAGAAAATTATAAATTAATGTAAACTCCAACTCGTATTTTATTGCCATTTATGAACCTAAACTGCTCGAAGTTACTGAAAAAATTAAAAAAATCCAAATTGTTTGTTCAAGTTTTAACGACAACAGTTTGAAACAGAAATTACCGCTGAGAAATGGTCGTTTGCAATGGGAAATCTGTTTCAGCCATCAAAACGCGAAACGGTCGTCTCTCATCGCGTTTCTGGTAACTAAGCTCCTTAGCATGTAAATATTAAATCTTAGAAGAAAGGTCTCTTTGTTTGAGGTTGAGGATTTTAATCTCATGGAAAGCCCATCTGAAGAGTCTAAAGAGATACATATAGATTTTTTTTGTGGTCTCCAAAACCCCAAAAGCAATCTCCTACTTGGTTTGAAAATCCTAAAAGCTCAAATCCGCAGACGCTTGAGAGTTCCCCTCCTTGTCATGAGGAGAAAGAGAGTCCTCAGAGTCAGTAGGGGAAATAGGAACATCATGCTCCTAGGAACTATCAAGGATCAAAAGGGCAGAACCTTTCCCTTTCCCCTTGACTTTCTTCACAAACTTAGCTCCCCTCACTGAAGGAGAACTCTTGCCCTTGCTGGTCCGTGCAAAAAAAATCTTCTGCACCCTTTAATGCTTCTTGGGAGGGGGGGTGAGAGGCCTCTTCCTCCTCATCCTCAGTGTCCCAACCATCACCCTCAGAGCTATCACTTTCTTCCCCATGATCATCAGAGACCGAGAGAGCCCAATTAGGGTTCTTAGAGACCTTAGCCTTGAAATTTTCATAGATGAGAGAGATTAACCCTTGATGCAAAATAGGGTTATTGTGGGGATTCTCTCTATATTCAATAATGCCGATGTTCAAAGAAGAGAGCAAGTAAAAGGGAAAAGAGATCTTCACTTTATGTCTGAAATGGTTGAGAAAAACAAAGTGGTACCCATAAATCTTCGTAAATGTGTCATCTAGAGTGAAGATTTCCATAATCACTTTAAGGAGTTCCCTCCAAATAGGCTTTATTTGCTTCAGCGTGAAGTTAGACTTATTAACCTTCACCAAATTCACCTTCTCCTTAGCCATCTTGGGGAACTTCTTAATGACCCCCTCTGAGAGCTTTCTAGCCTTGCAAAACTTAATACCCTCCATGGAGAGGCCGATAACCTCCACAACTAGGCTCTCATCCACCACAACCACCTTACCAAATAAGTTGAGCTTCCCATTTTTCCACTTGTTCACAAAGATCTTAGTAACTCTTTGATCATTCTCATGAAGCCTCTTCAAGTAAGGCATCAACCCTCCTTGCTATAGCTGATACCATATGGTCACATTATTTCTCTAGCTCTCACAGTTTGCAGGTTCACCCCTACATCTATTCCCACCCATCTTGCTAGACAGAGGAGATTGAGCCCCAAAAAGGTAAAAAACCAAACAACACTCTAAAGAGCCAGCAAGCCCAATAAAGCTAGAAACAACCCAGAAATAGTGCAGAGTATAAATGATATCAAAGGCTTTCTAACAATTGCCATCCTCAACAATGATCACATAATAAATAGATGGCACAATCAAAATTAGTGGGAAAATTGCCAATTTTACCATGTGTTTAGTCATATGATAGAAGTGATTTAACATCTTCCGCCAGGGTGTCCTCCCCCGTACCATGTTCTTTTAGATTTAGACTTCACACCCAAATTAGCAAGACAATCAACAACAATATTTACTTCTCAATATGCATGAGAGATGAAGCATCTTTCAAAGGTTTGAATTATCTTAATTGAGCACTTAATAATATTTTAAATAGTCTATGAAGCTCTATTCTCCCCTTTTAAACATTTAATAATGTTGTTAGAATCACCTTCAATCTAAAACATTCTGCAATTAAGACACCTAGCAATGTCCAACATTTGATAGGAACCCATGGCTTCCGCAAGGTGGTTGGTTTGGCTACCCATGGGGAATGCCACTACCACAAGGTATCTGTCATTCTCATCTCTAATCACTCCCCACACCCAACCGACCCCAGGTTTCCCTTAGCCACTCTGTCAAAGTTAATATTCACCCATCCACTAGGAGGGTAATGCCACACCAAACCTTCTCTTGACTTTATAATCTGGCCCATGGATTTAGATATATCAATTTTTAGCTGCCACTCCTTGAAAATTGTAAGATCATAATCCTTACAAGGGACATTAGGTTTTTTGCTGAGATCACCACCCAAAAGATTAATGTTCTCCCCAATGGCTCTACAATTTTTTTTTTCTGAAACCACCTCAGGAGGAAGGGTAGTATCCCTAAATACTTTGTTTTTTCTCTCCTTCTAGAGCCCCCATATGAGATGAGGAAAGATAAAAGACCATAGGACCTTGATAACTTTATTGGAAGAAGGACTATTCCATTGAAAGAAGAGGTCTTGGATTGTCTCGAGGAACACCTAGCAAAGGTTCCATTTCTGTAGGATTCTGCTCCAAATCTCACAAATAAAGGAACAATGGAGAGAAACATGTGAGACAAATTCCTCAACTTGCATACACAAATAACATCTATTGGGGAACATTAATCCTCTATGACAAATATTACGTAGTAAGAACCTTGTTTGAAGAAGGAGACACAAAAATATATTGAATTTAGGAATAAGATCTTTCACCCAAGCTCTCACCCAAAAAGGAGGGGGTGATGAGGAATAAATCAACAAAGAGACAGTTGAAACCACCAAAAAACAACCAAAGGAAGTACCATTCCAAATCAGAAGGTCCTTAAAATCAGGATTGAGCATCCGAGAGTTGAGAGAAAGTTGAATAGGAAGAAGAGCTTTACTCACCATAGTTAGGTTAACCCAATGATGATCTTGCCAGTAATCTGCCACATACAATCCAAAAATGGCTTTGCATTCCTCCATGAAAGGGGAGAAGGAAGAAACAATACATAAAAGTTCATTAAAGAGCCAAATATCTTCTCAAAACCAGATTTTCCTTCCATCCCCAACCTTCCAGCGCATACCTAAAGCAACCAAATTTCTAGCCTTTAGCACATTATTCAAAAGCTATGAACCAAAAGGAATAGCAGAGGAATTTATGAATTCCTCCAACAAAGAGACACTGTACAAATAATTGCTTTTCTAGATAGAGTTCCACTCCCTTTTCTCTTCATAGATTCTCCAAATCTGCTTGACTAGAAGGGCCTTGTTAAAGATCCTGATAGTTCTGATGCCAATTCCCCCCAATTTTTTGGGCCTACAAACATTCTCCCAAGAAAGCAACAGAATGTTCTTCCTCTCCTCAACTCCCGACGAAAGACAACATTTCTGAAGTCTCTCAATGATATCTGCAAATTTTGAAGGAATCTTGAACAAACTTAAAGCATAGATTGACAAATTTTGCAAGAAGACTTCAAAAGTTGAATCTTACTAGCCTAACTAAGTAGTGACTGTTTCCATCTAGTAAGTTTGTTGTTAAACCTATCAATCAAAGAGTTCCAAAAGGAGTCTGGTGGTTTCAAGCAAAGGGGAAGACCAAGATAAGTGGAGGGAAGGGAGGCAATCTCACAACCAAGGATATTATTGATCCTTCTTTGTCTCTCCTTAGGAGTATTATTAAAGAAAAGAGAACTCTTTCTCTAGTTGATAGGTTGACTCAAAGCCTGACCATAAAGATTCATAGTGTTCTTCAGCACTCTAGCTTACCTGATAGAAGAGATGCCCATCAAAATTGTATCATCAACAAACTATTGATGGGAGCACACTAAATTTGAGGATGAAGGATTGAAACCCTAGACAATCCCTTTAGAAATGAGCTTTTGCATGTATCTCCCCAAACTTTTAGCCATAATGGTAAAGAGAATAAGAGAGATGGAGTCACCCTATCTTAGGCCTCTGGATGATTTAAAAAATTGAGACGGAGACCCAATAACTATAACAACAAGAGAAGAAGTAGATATCAACTGCCAAATAAGTTGTAGAACTCTATTTCCAAATCCAAAAGCCTTTCAGAATTTGTATAAAAAATACTAGTCCACCCGATCATAAGCTTTGGATAACTCCTATTTCATTAGGAATCCTTGCTTATTAGAAACCTCCAATGAATGAATATTCTCATGCACTGTGATAATAGAAAAAAGGATTTGTCTTCTTGGGACAAAGCCATTTTGTTGAGGGGATATAACTTAAGGCAAAAGGACCAATAATCTTGAGGTTAAAATTTTTGAGATAATCTTATAAAATGAATTGCAAAGGTTGATAGGGCAAAAGAAATCCATTAAAGCAACTCCAGAAGATTTAGGAACCAAAACTATAAAAGTAGAATTCAGGTCTTTCAGTAAATTCCTAGCTCCAAAGAATTATTTGATAGCATTAACAGTATCCAGTTCCATAATATGCCAAAAATTTTGAAGAAAAAAAAACATGGGGAAACCTTCAGGACCCGAAGCTTTGCTTCCTTCAAAAGAAAACACAACTCTTTTAATCTCCTCCTTAGAGGGGATGGCGGTCAGGAATCTATTATGGTCTTCTCCCAAAACAATAGGAATAGCCTCTAACAAATTATCTTGAGCTTCAACATTCAAGTTAGGATCAATAAAAAGAAGGGAGGAGAAGAAACATACAACTCCCCCCCAAAATGTCTTCTTCGTTGTCCAGAACCACACTACCGATAGAAATGTGGGAAATCCTATTAGCAACTTTATGTTTTAGAGCCATCATGTGAAAAAACCTAGTATTTTTGTCACCTGTAGATAGCCAAAGCAATCTTGATCTTTGCTTCCAAAATTCTTCCTCAGTAATAATATCATGATATTTGACTAAAATCTCATTTTCCATGGCCAGACAAATAGAGCTATATCCTTCATTTGAATATTATCTTGGATCTCTTTGAGCTCGAGTTGGATAGCAGTCTTCAAAGCAAAAATATCTCCAAACACCTCTTTATTCCAGCACTTAACACTGTCTTTGATAACTCTTAATGTTTTAGCAACCTTGATCATCGAATCCATCTAAAAAGATATTCCACTAGTTCTTAATACAGTCCTCAAGCTTGGGGTGAGACAACCATATTTTTTCAAATCTAAAAGGGAAGTTTCACTTTCTCAAAACTGCATCAATAAAAAAAGTAATGGGAAAATGATCTGAGCCAATCCTGGGGAGATTCGTAAGGGAACAAAAAAACTTAACCATCAAATCATTTGAAATGAGGGCCCAATCAAGGTGAACTTGTATCAACTCATTTCCAGCCCTCCTATTAGTTCAAATGTAGATCACACCTTGAAGATCAACATCATGTAGCACTTGGTTGTTGATGAATTCCATAAGATCCACTCTTCTCTCCATATGCACTTGAGATCCTCCAAATTTTTCTATTTCTTGAAGAGGCATGTTAAAATCTCCCATAATAATCCAATTGTCATCCAAAAATTTCAAATGGCAAGAATCCAACCTTTTCCAAAATTTAGTTCTAGCAGCTTTCGCGTTTGGAGCATAGATATTAGATAAGACCCAAGAGAAGTTATCCCTAATATGATGAAACCTTACAGAGACAACATTCACCTCTACATCAAGAGGCACACCCTTGATATGGTTAGAATTCCAAAAAAATGCAATCCCACTTGAAGCACCCTCAGAGGTACTACCTACAACCCCACAATTTTTTAACACCTTAAACTTTTCCACCTTTTCCTTAGTCATTTTTGTCTCTTGAATCAAAACAATATCTGGTTTATTATCTCTTACAAGATTCTAGAGAATATCATGTTTATGGGAGCCATTAAGCCTCCTTATATTCTAGGAGATAATTTTCATTTTGTACTTGGGGAACAAACATCCAAGATGTTTTTTTGCCTACCATTTTCTATATTCTAACAACACTCCTTCGCTTTATACCACTTAGAAGATCTTCTGTTTGTTGGGGATTTTGGAGTACCAACATCTGCCTTTACCCTATTCCTTGTAGAAATGCCAGCTTGAGGAGCACCTTTTCTTACTTTTTTTTTTCCAACTAGCATGAAGGAACCCTCTCCCTCCATAACATTCTCTTCATACTTCTAGTTCTCCTTTCCATCCTTAAGAGTGCAATCTTTCCCCTGCTCCTCAGACCATACTGTATTCAACGTGGTCAAAGAAAGAGAAGCATCACCAACTGGGAAAGTGGATTTATCAAAATCCAAAGACCTCTGAGATCCAGATAGCATAGCTAAACTGTTAGCCAAACCATTACATGACTGTACATCATCCTCCCCCCAAAAATCCCTTTCCTCACTACTTATCTTGGTCGGGGAAATAGAAACACCATCCCACGACCATTCTTTCCCTCTAATATTTCTCCTTCCTTCAAATGTTGATCTGGGTTCAATTCCAGGAAGGGATTTTCAAGCTCCTTTTGTTCTTCAATATTTTGGGTCTTGTCCTAATCTAGATTAGACACCTTACTAGGGGTACAAACTCGATTCTCTTCCTTAACCATCCCTTCCCTTACTGGATTCAACTTTGGGTGGGTGGTTTCCCTCTCACCCATTTGTTGAGGATTTGGGATCTCCCCATGACCAGTGTTTCTCAAAACTATGATCACACTATTTTCCTTCTTTTTAATTCATGTTCACTTTCTTCTCTCTCTAGACCTTCTTCTTAGTTACATTTTTCTGGACAATCTCCTTATTTGTCTACAAGGGACACTTTTTCGCCTAGTGCCCAGATTTCTTATAATGAAAACAGACAAAGAGAATAGTTTCAAATTACACCATTTGAACCCATTTCCCCAACTTAGACACAATCTCCATAGAATAAGGAAGATCTATGTCATGGCTAACACTAACATAGATCCTAGCAAAAACCATTATTTTTATGGGCGCTATCATAGGATCTATCGACGGAAGCTCCCTGAAAGAGCTAGCTAATCCCCTAAAAACATCTTTGTACCAGTATTCTAGCGAGAAACCCAGTAGCCTTACCCAATCAGGAGTAGAAGCAAAGATAACATCATTCCGATATAGATTAGGGGCCCATCTCTTCAAAGACAAAGATGACTTTCCAATCACCCAAGGTCCTCTGCATAAAACATTAGATAAATCTTCTTCACAAGAGAAGGCGAATGAAAAGAAACCCTTCAGAATAGCTGTGATCTCAATTTGTCCTTTCAATCATCATTTGTTTTTAGCAAAAGACCTAACCAAATCAATATTGGGTATAGGTCCCATAAACTTACCAACCAGTGAGAGGGCCATTAAGGAGATATTATGGTCAATCACCACATCAGGGATAGAAATAGCATACCTTCCTAAAGTTGGATTTGATATATTATTGACTTGAGGGAAAACCATTTTTTCACTTGGTTTAACCTTAAAAAGGGAGGACCAAGGCTGTGACAAGTCTCTCCGAGTACCTCTCAACTGAGGACCATCACGTGGCCCAACAATCTCACTTAGATCATTGGGGATCCCACCCTCCTGTGGGTCTTTGTCTTCAGAATTTGTGCCTCCTTCCTGGCTTTCTGTTGTCCTTTCTCCTTCTTGTCTAGCATGCAACCTACTTGCCCACAGACAACCAACCATCTGAGTTGCAGACACGTTCCTGCCTTCTCCCATTCAAATTTCCTAGTTTTTCTCTTGCAAGAGAGATTTATTCCATATTCTTCTATGTTACTCATTCTTACGCTATTACATTCTTAATGTATGTCCCTCATTTCCCATTATTAATTGTACCTTGTATTCTATCATTTTCTATATACTTTCCTTTTCATTATATATTATACCCCTTGCTATTAATATATTTGCTTCTCCATGATCGTGACTAGGTCTTTTTCAATTTTCCTTTCTATCATCTATTTTCAAATTACATTATTTCCTATATAATCATGATTATTTTCCTATGTTTCCCTCTTTCTTTCTACATATATATTCCATGATGCTCTTTTATGCTTCCTATGTTTACCACACATCTCATACTCACTCATTATCATGCTTTCCTATGTCACTCTCATTTATATATGCATATCATTTCTCTCATTAATTGCTTATGAACATATTTACATGTGTGCATCACCTTATTACATTCTTTGTTACATGTAGTCTCACCTTATTTTTTCTACTATTAAGATTCTATGCATCCCATGTACCTTTCCTATGTCATGCTTCCTTATATTCCGTGTTAATTTCTACTCTTCAAGTTAGTACTCACTCTCTATGTTCTATGTAGTGATTCTCATGTTCCTCTTAATCAACTTATGTTTCAAAAGCCATGTTCCTATTCTTTTTCCACTCTCTCACACCTTTCCACGATCCAACTTTTCTTGTTCTTCTATATGCTATGTTCCTATTTTGACTTTCCCTACACTACAACATTTCCTTTCTCATTTCTATGTCTTTTATAGGGGAGACCCTATCTTTGCTTCACTTTCTTATGATATCCCAGTGTTTGTCTTTTCCTATTTGTTATTATTTCACTTCAATGGTTTTTTTTCTCCTATCTTGTTTGTTACTTCTTTGCCCTTTCCTTGGGTACAACATTCTTATACACTTTCTGGGGGCACCAATCTATTCTTTGTTTCCTCATTCCCCTAAATCCATATGTTTATATTTCTACTTTGGAGTTGTTCTTTTCTCCTCCCCTTATCTCTTAAATTGATTTCTCTCTCCCACATACAATTAATTTTAGAGGGTGCATGCCTCCTAATAGTTAATCGGTTTCATTAAAGTGTTCACTCTTCAATTTTAGTTTATTGTTTGTTGGCCCTTCTATTTTCCTCACAACAAATCTCCATGTTTATAATTTATTTGGGCTTGTCTTGGCCACTTCATTATTTAAAGGGCTTTGTCACAAGTAACACCTAAGTTTCTTAGACTATTTTTAGGCTTACTTGTACCATTTATTTTTTAATTTGATGATCCCCTCACAATTAAATTTCTTTGAGCCAAGTGGCTACTTCATTGCCAAATCAATACCAAGATGGATCCTATATCACTATTTACATATTCATTTCTTGACTCCCCGATTACCTTCTCTCTCTTTTTTTTTACTCTTAGAGGTGATCATTCATGGATCCCCATACTTCTTTGTTTCAACATAATTTTAGAAGATAAATATGATAGGTTAGAAGCATGTGATTTTATTTCCACATTCTTCTTTCTATTATTTATTAGCATGATTCCTCTTAATAAACACTAATTGTATTCTAATTTATGGGTGCATTATAGGTTTATAGTATGATGCTTTGCAAAAAGGCTTAGAAAATCTGTTCGAGGACAACAAACACACAAGAGCAAAAACGTTAGTGTTGGCAACAAAAGATTATTCTAAACAGGCATATCAAAAGAGATACCAAAAGCATGAGAGAATATTTAACTAGGAAGGTAAATATGATGAGACATCTCCAAATGTCTCTTAGCATGCTCTTAGCTTCTTCTCCTTTGTTCCTCTCCTCTCCAAGTTCCAAACTAGTGTAGCTCTCAACAGCTTTTTGCACTATGGATGCTTATGGAGGTTTGAGATTGAAATATTTGCTCTAAATAGGAATAAAAAGATAATACTAAATGCTATGATACTAAAATGATTTATTTTAAACCAAAATGACAAGATATTAATGATTTATGCTAAATGCTCTTTAAATTTCTCTATAACTTAGATGCATACAAGTTTTCAGGATCTGGATTATGAAGGAATGGGCTCTATTTATAGGGAAAATGGAGAAATGGATGGTTGAGATTGAGTAATATCAACAAGGGTTAGGATTGAATGATATTCAATCCATGTGAGGGCTCTCAACCCAATCCCAGGATGACAAGTGTCCATATGAGATAGGTTGAGAGGAGAGGGAATAAGTATTAAATGCTTGACATGACCTAAGAGTTAACTTGGGAGTTAAGGTCAAGGTTAGGTTGAATGAATAAATTCTTTATTCAAAGAATAAAGCTTTTATCCAATGGATAAACTCTTCTGCAAAGGCAAAAGGGATAACCATGGTCAAAGCAATAAATGTTTGAGGAGACCCATGAGTGCAAGTTGAAATAACCATAAATGGTTATGTAAGGCCATAAATGGTCATGTAAGAGCCATTAGTGGTTTTGGAAGACTTTGGAGGTTAAATTGTTGAACACACATAACATTTAATGCTTTTCAAAGACTTTGAAGTCTTTGAGAAGTGACTTCAAGTTGCTTAGGATTGTGACAATAATTATGGGATGGATTAGGCTAATTAGGAAGGGGTTAGAAGAATCTAGAAGGGGGTTTAGGAATGGAAGTGGGTTGGTGGGTGAGGGAAAATAGGATTTTAATTAAAATTAATTTATTTCAATTAATAGGTGCAAGTTGCATTTGTAGGAAAATGCAAGTGGGGGGGATTAATGATTTAAATAAATGTTTTATTTAATTTCTTTAAAAGAGGAAAGGGGATTAAATGAAATAAATATGATTTATTCATTTAATTGATTTTGTGAATTTGGTGTAATGAATTAATTAAAATAAATTGAATAATTTATTTAATTAATAGGAGAATGTTTGAAAGTGGATTAATTAAATATTAATTTAATTAACTGATGGCTAGTGGATTTTTAATCAAATAAATAGGGAATATTCATTTAATTAAATTGGACAGATTTATGTGACTACATTTGCCCCTCTTTGAGACGGTGTGGTTTATCGCGTCGTTTCAAAGAAAGAAAAATAGGTGTGAAGAAATGCCCCATAAAATATTAATTTAATGGGTGGTATGCCCCCTTGAGAGATGGGCCGATAAATTTTGAAAAATCGGGTGATTTCTAGAAAAAGAATGAAAATTGGCAGGGTGATAAAAGAGAAGAATTTAGCAATACTGGTGAAAAATAGAAGAAATCAGAGATAAAATGGAGAAATGGGAGGCTCAAGAAGTTCACGGGGACCACGACGGTGAGTGGGGGAAAGTTAAGGGTACGATAAAGGGTTTATATGGGGAGAAAGGGGTGAAAACAGACTCATTTGTTACCGTGACCATAATAAAATTAGAGCTCTGATAGTGACATTTTGGAGGAGCAAGCAGCAGTCAGGATGTAGGTACTAGTAGTAGAGAACCGATTTGAGCGAGTCCGATGATTCTAGTGGTGAAATGACTACGGACTAGCGGTATGCAAATTTGAAAATTTGAATTTTATGCTTTTTTGATGTGTTTTTTGCTGAGTCCAAGTTGAGTCAAGACAATAGCGCTGAAACTGTGTTTTGGTGCTTTTGTCCAATTAATGGCGCTATTGTGCCGCAATGGCGCTATTGTATAGTCTTTTGAACACTTTTGTTAGTTTTAGCGCTTTTGAATAGTTAGTATAGCGCTATTGTTTTTTGAGCACTTTTATATGATTGATTGAGCGCTTTTGCTATGGAGTAGCGCTTTTGCATAGATAGTATAGCGCTATTGTTGTTTGACCACTATGGCCTAGTTGGTTGAGCGCTTTTGATGCCAAGCAGTGCTATTGCATAGATGTTGTAGCGCTTTTGTAGTTTAAGCACTGTGGGATAGATGATTGAGTACTTTTGTTAGGAGATTAGCGCTTTTGGATGGAATGAGCGCTTTTGTTAGGCGATTAGCGCTTTTGTGTAGAAAGATAGATGTCGCAGTGTTTTGATTAGATAATCTTCGGATGCCAATGATGAATGGATGGAGATGTGGAGTGAGAGTTGTTTTGAACCATAGCAGCCATGATGAGACTTAGGTCATTAGGATAAATGCCTATTGAAGTCTAGGTGTGCCATGATTTCTTACCCGTTGAGACCCAAAGATACTTGATCAAAGTATCTGTTGATAGTCTAGGTTGAAACTTTAGAAAGTTTGAAACAAAACAACTGATGATGATGGTTAATGCACTTGTGTAGGAGGATCTACGCATCTTATAGTTGCGCAAGAGACATCCCGCCACACAGGGGCTGTGTGATCGGTTGATAGAGGCCGAGATTGACTGCATTGCAGTGACTGGATTGTACGACATTATGCATATGCCCGTGATTCAGATGAATCACGGTTTGATGATAGCCTTGGTAAAGCGCTGGCACAGTGAGACATGCATGTTTCACTTGGCGCAGGGGGAGATGACGGTGACATTAGAGGATGTATGGCGCATCTTGCATATTCTGATTCGAGGGGAGCTGGTCACCTATGACAAAACGTGGGGTACTTTGGTGGTACAAAGATTTTTTGATGAGGATGTCTATATTGATGATGGCTCCATAGCTTGGGAGGATATCGTTGCTTTGTACGAGCCATTACCAGCAGTGTTGTCGGGGATTGTTGGGGGGCTACTATGTCCTGATAGATGATCACATGGTCTAGCCGTTGGTTGGGGGCAGGTTATTGAGCAGATGATGACAGAGGGGACCCGATTTGCCTGGGGACCATGCGTGCTAGCGCACCTGTATCAGGAGCTGCATGAGGTAGTGTACCATGGGAGGGGCTCCTTGGCAGTGGGAGTGACACTACTGCATATATGGGCATGGGAGAACTTACCAGTTACTCGACAAGTGAGTCTTAGATTTCGAGCAGTTGACTAGCCCTATGTATTTATGTACAACGGTATGATGAGTCAGCCCCACCTGGGGAAGTTAGAGTGGTGGCGGCGGGCACTGGATGACATGGATGTAGTTATTTGGAGACAGTATATAGAGTGTGAGCCCTGGGAGGATGATGCAGAGACTCTTACATATGTGTTCATGACCCGATTCCTCATTGGGAGTACATGCTACCATGTAGAGAGACAGGTGCCGGGTAGAGTTATGAGGCAGTTTGGACAACAGCAGGGAGTGCCTAGGGGATCAGGGGAGTATGCGAGGGTGGTACGAGAGAGATATGCATGGGGGCCAGTACTACCCTATGATCAGGCATTGGTGAAGTTTCAGATGTTACAGGCGAGGCCATGGGATATAAGGTCGAGAGTGGTAGATGTAGGGGTATCGGAGGAGTATACGCAGTATATGGCGGCTCATCCGATTCCTTGGATATCAGATCCAATAGAGCCAATTCCTGATTTTGAGGAGGAGAGGGGACGGAGGCAGAGGAGGAGAGAAGGTTGAGGACCAATGGGAGATGGAGGAGGTAGAGGGGATGGTGGTGATGGAGGAGGTGGCGGTGGAGGAGGAGGAGGGGGGATGGTGGAGGTGGCGAAGGAGGTTTTTTAGGTGGTCGAGTCCAGCGAAGAGGGAGAGGCAGTTTGGCACTATTGATATCATAGGGACCGTTGATGCCAGGAGGAGTTAGCTTAGGTGGCCGAGGTATGGAGAGGGAGATACCGATGGATAGAGGAGAGGGAGCTACTGGAGAGGGAGCTATAGGTGAGGCACCTATGGATACAGGGGAGGGAGTGACAGGGGGTGGTGATCTTCGGGATCGTCTGATATTACATTTGCAGACTCGACTGACAGCAGCCGAGACACAGGTGGAGGATCTGGAGGTGGAGGTTGCAGTTAGAGATGTGCAGCTATTTGCATGAGAGTCAGAGTTGACTGTAGTGCCCAGGAGAGGGATAGTGTGGTGGAGAGATTAGCAGAGTTGCAGGAGAGAGTCCGGGTTGGAGTAGGAGCACAGGGTCCTACTGGGGAGGTGATGAGGGAGATCCGACGAGCACATGCCGAGATAGAGTATTGGCGAGGATTATATGAGCAGGTGGTGCCAGCTAGTCAGCGAACACTGAGCTATTCACAGATGCAACAGGCTAGATCAGAGTGGTCTCAGAGGGTGCAGAGCAGTGGGGGTGTGATGGGTCCTCTACAGAGAGATAGGTCAGGGGGTGCAGGAGATAGTGGGGGTTTGATGGGGCCTCCACAGAGAGATAGATCAGATGGTGTAGGGACTAGTGGGGGAGCAGGTGGTGATGGTGGTGCAACATCTGGTCAGAGTGGCATCTGAGAGAGCATTTTGTATATTTTGGTATTGTCATTTTGGGCTATGTCTTGGATGGCTCTTGGTAGCCGATTTTGTAGACTTCATTGTACTTTGATACATGAGATGATATATATGAGGAGATCCCATATTTTTGTGATGATATGTATTTTGATGACATGTTATGGATGTTTATGCTTGATGGTGATTTGCTGATTTATGCTTTAGATGGATATTTGTTTTATGCTATATGTATGTGTTTATGAGATGATTCCTATATGCATGTTTTTATGATGATTTATTCTTACATGATGTTTATTTGTATGATGTTGGATGCTAACATGTGGATGCAGGTTAATATATGGGTGATTTTGATGGTTTTTGGGATAGAATGCCTGAGGTATGCAATGTCATGATACTTATGTATGCATAACAAAATGATGATTTATGATGGTATAGATAGTAGTATGTACTTTATATTAGCACAATGATGGGATAATGATATGCAATGATGTTAATGTAATGCTTTTGAATGAATGATTTATTTATGTATATGCATCTAGATGATTAAAAATAGATGTAACATGGATAAACAAATGTAAAGTACAAATGTTTAAATGATGATTTCTAAATGAATGTATATGCTAAAATGTATGAACCAATATTTGAGACAAATGGTTTTTATGATTCTAAATGCCTAAATATGATGAAGTAAAATGATGTGATGATAATGCAACTTATGGTTAATAAAATAACTGCACCTTAATGCAATTAAGAGGGATGATAAATGCAATCTAATGAATCTTAAGTGAGATAAAATGGATGAATGAATGCACTTTTAACTAATGAAGAGATAAATGAAGGTATGAAATTTATGGAAACCTAAACAAATGTATGATACATAAGTGTGGAAATGATGATAAATGATGATAACTAACAGATGTTTAAATGAATGTATGAGTAATGAGTAATCATGGTCGGAAATGTAGAATAAGTATAATTATCTATGCAAGTAAATATAAATGTCATGAGTGTAATAATGAAATGATATAATGATACTAATGCAAGTAAATGAGAATGAACTATATGTGGTAAGTGCAACTAAATGATAATAAATGCATGCTAATGAATGGCTAAAGAATAATGCAAATGCGACTAAAATGTAATGAAGATGGGATGATGATAGATGAATGAAAGGTTTTTTTAGACTTTGCATGATGCACGTGATGATGTATCAGAGTACTCTGTCGTGATTGTATCCAAAAATCAGCTCAATTTTCGTAGAACTGCTCATTTTTAACTTTGTTCACACTTGGCATGCAAAATTATGTAAATAAATGAGTAAATGGATGGATGGTATGCAACGGAATGCAATATAAATAGATGAGATAAAATGGCGATCCATAGTGCTTTATTTTTTTCATCATCGAGCTTTAAAATGTTTTAAAAAAATACAGGCAACTTGACATAATGATTCAAGATGGCCTGAGTATTCCTTACATGGATTTCGATATAGCAAGTTAATACAAACAAATTGATATAATGGGTCAAGTTGACTTGAGTATTGCTTGCAGAACAAACATTTGACTTGAGTATTGCTTGCAGAACAAACAAGGATTATCCCCTTTCATGCATGACTTGGATCATCCTCCTTGATCTTGGGCTGATCATATCTTGAAACAAGTTTGTATCGTAATAAGAGACAAAAACCTTTGTCCAATTTGGATGAGGTAGGAGGAACCAAAGAAAGAGAATTGTACCTATAAGCAGACAATATATACATAAAGAATAAAGAATATGGATCCTTGGTAATGGTTCATGCTCATATGGTCAAGGTATACGCTGTAGTCAGCAAGCCATAGGATCTATGACTGCATTTTGCATAAGATCACGTAGCTTAGTGAACTTCCCACATAGACACCATTAGGACATGCCCCAGAACTTCATTGGAAGAAATCACAGAAGATACACAAATAATGCTGTAGGAACCTGATATATATAAATGAATGAATAACCCATAAATCAACCAGGTATTTGATAGCTTAAAATAAAATTTTCTTGTCAAAGAAAATGTCATCTTGTCTTTGTTTTGGTAAGGAAGGATGCATCCTTGTTGAAGACAATTTGAGTTTTGATTATTTTGGTTGATGTGATAAGTGTTCATCATTTGAGTTTTTCATAATGTTTGCTTGGTATCTTCTTTGAAAAAAAAAGTATGTACAATGTGTTGCCATGTTTTTGTTTGTCTTGATGTTTTATCATGTTTTTGGATTTTGTGAGATAGTTTTGAATGTTTTTGGTATTTTGTGATTGTTTTTCATTGTTTTGGTATTTTGTGAGACGATTTTCCAATGTTTTTGGATTTTGAATGAAGAATCAATGAATCACAAGTAATGCAGAATCCACTTCCATCAAATACGCTAAAGATGTTGCCCCCAATTTTAGGCATGACTCTAAAAAAGCGAGATGCAAGATACACGAAGTACTATCCTTAATCACAGATCAATGACAAGCCATGGTTTGGACAGATGGATGAGTGAATGAAATGAATGTGATCGCAACAAGTCTGAAAGACAATGGAGCCATAGCTTCTATGAGTGGCACCTGTTTGCTAGGTTTTCACCATCGTACTTACCCAAGGTGCCATCAGAGTGGTTGTTCACCATTTGGATGCATGATTTTTCTTTACTATTTTGATGTTTTTGTATTTTCTTCAGGTCATTTATCTACATGTTTTTGGTGTTTTTGCCAGTATGTATGGGAGCCTGATGCTCTGTGCAGCTTATGTATAAAACCATTTGAGGTGCATGCTGTTGATCGGATCTGCTAGTGGTTCTCCTTCTGATGTAGCCAACTGATATGCCCCGGACCCAAATACAACAGTGATAACATATGGACCCAGCTAGTTTGATTCAAACTTTCCCTAATGTTTGTAGTTGGGTTGGTTATGAGGATTTTCTTGAAGAACAAGATCACCTACCTCGAATGTACGAAGTCTAAATCAATGATTATAGCTTCTGCTCATGCCGTGCTAATAGGCCTTGAGGTGATTGTATGCAGCTTGTCGCTTCTCATCAAGTAGCTCTAAGTCTTGAAGACGAGATACTCTGTATGCTTCATCATCGATGAGATTGTGCAAGGAAACCCGTAGTGATGGTATCTCGACCTCGATAGGTAAAATAGCTTCTACGCCATAGACTAGTGAGTAGGGAGTTGCACCTATAGGGGTTCGAATGCTAGTTCGATATGCCCATAGTGCCGGATTCAAGTAAACATGCCAATCACGACCGACATCATTGACTGTCTTCTTGAGGATTCTTAATATGTTCTTGGTTGATGCTTCAGCTTGACCATTTCCTTGTGGGTAATAGGGAGTGGAAAAGCAGTGTTGGATGTGAAACTTCTCACAGAGTTCACAGACATCCTGATTTTTGAAAGGAAGACCGTTATCTATGATGATGGAAATGGATACACCATACTAGCAGATGATGTAATTGAGGATGAATGAGGCGATCTGCTTGCCGGTGACTTGGGTAAGTGGAACAACTTTGATCCACTTTGTGAAGTACTCGGTGGCTGTAATGATGAATTTGTGTCCGTTGGATGAAGATGGATGAATTTTACCCACAAGGTTAAGGCCCCATTGACAAAAAGGCCATGGTGTTGTGATTGGTTGTAATTCCTGTGCTGGTGCATGTATTAGGTCTCCATGAACTTGGCATTTCTTGCACTTTTTGACAAAATAGTAGGAGTCTTTTTCCATAGATGGCCAGTAGTATCCAATGCGCAGAAGTTTCTTGGCTAGTGATGGACTGCTTGCGTGAGTTCCACAAATTCCTTCATGTACCTCTTCCAAGGCCTTTGTTATCTCATCCTGTTCTAGACATCAAAGGAGAGTACCATCAAGATTGCATCGGTATAGGGTTTCAGCAATAATAGTATATCGAGCAGTTTGGTGAATGAAGGTTTTACGTTGGTTATTCGATTGGTTAGGAGGAAGTGTGTGATCACGGAGATAGGTGTAGAATTCACCGTACCATGGGGATTCAGAACCGATAAGGCAACATATCATCTCGGATTCAGGGATATCATAAGCGGGAATCCAAAACTGTTCTACCAAGAACTCGTAGTGTGTTGAATTTTGTGGAAGATTTAGGAGAGATGCAATGGTAGCCATAGCGTCAACAGCTCGATTATGATCTCTTTGTATTTTCTCAAAGGTGATAGTAGTAAATGATGCCTTTAATTTGTCCACCATGTGATTGTATGGCATGAGTTTGTCATCCTTAGTCTAATATTCATCAGTTGCTTGTCGAATGACCAGTTGGGAGTCGCCATATACCTGTAGTTCTTGTAACTTCCATTGTATGGCGAGCCTGAGTCCTATGATCAAGGCTTCATATTCAACTATGTTGTTTGTGCATGGAAATGTAAGCCCGTAAGACTTCAAGATGCTGTCACCTTGAGGTGTGATAAACAAAATGCCTGCCCCCGAGCCATGTCTAGTGTATGAACCATCAAAGTATAATTTCCATGGTTGTGCTGTTGTGATCATGAATATCTCCTCATCTGGAAAATTGGAAATGAGGGGATGATCGCCTATGAGTGGTGCATCAGCCAACTGATCTACAATAACTTGTCCTTTGATAGCTTTACGGTCCACATACTTGATGTCGAATTCACTTAGAATCATCACCCATTTGGCCAAGCAGCCTGTCAATGCTGCTTTGCTGAGTAAGTAATTGAGTGGATCAATCTTCGTAATGAGATGTACTTTGTGTGTTAACAGATAGTGCCTCAATTTAGTGTCTGCCAAGATTACTGCTAGGCAAGCTCACTCAATAGGTGTGTAATTGAGTTCATAGCCAACTAGTGTACGAGAAATGTAGTAAACAATGCATTATTTGCCTTCTGCATTGTGTTGTGCCAATAGTACACCCAATGCTATACTTGTTGCTGATATATAGAGTAATAGAGGCCTATTTGGATCCGGTGGGATCAATAATGGTGTATTCATGAGATAGTCTTTAAGCATCTGGAATACTTGCTGGCATCTGGTATCCCACTGAAAGCGGATGTTTTTGTGTAGCAAGTGTGTAAATGGGTGACACTTATCTGCCAGTTGTGCAATGAATCTTCGGATGGATTGTAGCCATCCTTGTAATGTCCTTAGCTGACTGATGTTCTTTGGAGGTGGCATGTCTATGATTGCTTTGACCTTTGTTGGATCGACCTCAATGCCTTTGCTTGAGACAATGTATCCTAGAAGTTTCCCAGAGGTTACTCCAAAGACACATTTCTTTGGGTTGAGTCGAACATGATATTGTTCCAGTCTATCAAAGATTTTATCTAATATGTCTAGATGACCTTCTCTTGTGAGTGATTTTGCTAGTAAGTCATCAACATAATCTTCCATTATAGTATTCATCATGTCATGGAAGATGGTGGTCATTGCTCGTTGATAGGTCGCTCCTGCATTCTTGAGACCGAAAGGCATTACATTCCAATAGTATGTGCCCCATGGACATGTGAAGGTTGTCTTATGTTGATCCTCTGGTGCGATCTTTATCTGATTGTATCTTGAAAAGCCATCCATGAGTGAAAGCATGGCATGTCCTGCTGTTAGGTCGACTATTATGTCGATGTTTGGTAAGGGGAAGTCATCTTTAGGACATGCTTTGTTTAGATCTCTGAAGTCAGTACAAATACGAATGCCCCCATTTGGCTTGCCAACAGGCACAATATTGGATATCCAATTTGCATAATCAATTGGTCTAATAAAACCAACATCCAGGAGTTTCTTAAGTTCTATTTTGACTAGTACTGCAATCTGAGGATGCATCTTGCGAAGCTTCTGTTTGACAAGTTTGGCTCCTTCTGCTATGGTGAGGTGATGCACGATTAAATCAGGATCAAGCCCAGGCATGTCTGCATATGACCATGGAAAGTTGATCTGACGCTTCTGGAAGAACTCTACAAAATTAGGCTATTCCTCTGGAGTTAGAAGAGATGCCAGATGTATGTGGTGAGGAGTTTCAGGAGTCCCCACATTGTATTCTTTTGTTTCCTCGATGAGAATCGTTGAACATTCCTATTGTGTACTAGCAGGGAGAATGTCAAACCTTTCATCCTCCGACGCCTCAGAGAGGTTTTCACCATTGGCTATGCTCTTTCTTTTTACTTTTGTTGGATCAAACAGTGCCACAATGTGGTTTTCACTGAAAGATCCATGTTTTATTGTTATATTTTTGCAGCTGAAAGGTTTGGCATCCGCCCCAAAGTATGCTGCGCTATTAATTTCTATGGTGAATCTAGCTTTGTGATCCCCGCTTGGTATGTTATCCCATAGTTCCAAAAATTCAATGATTGCCTCATCATTTTGGAAATGGTCAAGACATGGGGGATTAGGTTGGTTCCATTTGATGAGTTCAGGATGGATAATGGGCATTACCGCATCGATTAGGTTAAGTTTGTTAGATATGTCTTTGAGGGTCAAGACGTTGTGGTGAAGGTCATTGATGGTACTCTCTCTGTCAGAATCAGGTGTAGGATGTGATGTAGGGTCTATGGAAGACGTTTCCAGCTCAGGAACCCAAGAGGTCTTTATCTATGCTTCTCCATAAATAGGGATGTCTTTATGAGGTGGAGGTGGTGATGTGTCTTCCTCATCTGAAGTATTAAGCTGGATTGTGTGAGTAATGTGCCAAGAATTTCTGGACTAACTCTTCAAATGTCCTAATGCCACCTGGTAGTCGGGAAAACCATGATGTGGTTGTTCCTCCCAAGCTTTGGGGAAAAAGGTGCATTAGGTATGTATCCTCGTATGCCACTTCGAGGCAAGCTGAATGGAATTCTCTGACATGATCGTGAGGATCTCCTTTTCCTCTATATTTTTCAAACTTGAGTGTTTTGAACCCTCGTGGAAAAGGTGGCATATGAAGATTCCTATCAAAGGGATAGTGACAAATGTCATTGAGTGAAATTTGATTAGTTTTCACACCACTATGAAGTTGTTGGGCGAGATTTTAGACTTGTTGCCGCAACATGTCTATTTAATTTGGAGGAGGAGGAGGTGGTGGATTACCTTGATGAAGGTTGTATCTAATGTGTTCTCTACCTCGTTCATCCTCATTATGACTTTGGCTTTTTGATTAGTTGTGCAACATCAAAGTCAGAGGGTAGTTTGGCTCCTTCTTGAGCAAGTTTTTAAAAGTGAGCATCAACATTACTCTTGAGTATCTCATCAAAAAGCCTATTGAAGAGAGGGTTGTGTTGTGCCCTTTCTATTGCTACAGGAGTAGGAGTGCCTGTATTATCATCATTTACATTTCCTCCAAGGGCTTCTTGGAACTCATTGATATTTTTCTCCTCTTCCTCTTCAATTTCTTGTTGTCTAGACCCAGACTTGGTATGAGCCATTATGTTTACAAGTTTTTTGTTGAAGTTGGGTGAAAATGATGATGAGTTGTTGATGAAATGAAAGATTTATGGTTGGTGTGGTGTGTTGTATATGGATCTTTAGCACTTTAGAGGTAAATGTGACCAAAGTTTTCTTTTTGTTTTGCTTGTTGTGTTTGATTGACAAAGTTTGATGTGATAAGGTTTAGAGAAATCTGAGATGTTTTACAGACTTAACTACCTAGTAATGAGAGAATGCACTCATAGACTAGTTTTAACCTGTGTAGATATGTCTCTTAGGATGAGCTTATCCTAGATGTAGAGACACTCTAAAAAGTGATTTGTTGTGTTTGATTCAAGCAATTTTGAAAATAGAACTTAGGACAGAAACCTCTTGAGTGTGTTGAGAGTTGGGATGGAGTTGATGAGATATGTATATGACAATGGATGGAATGCTTAACCTCAATAAAAGCTTTGTGTCACATATGAGACAAATTCTTCCTCTTCTCTTTCAGGAGTTGGTGGCATTTCTTGAGCTACGTTGTATGCGATACAAATGTCTGGAAAGAAGTCGGGGTTGATCTTGCCTCCTTGGTTTTTGTGATAACTTAAAGCTCTATATTGCATAAAAGCTTGGTAGTTTAATGACTCTTGATCAGATTTGTTTGATTTTCCTTGAAGATAAAGATGCATGTGACGTATAAAATCTCTATGAGAGACAAAGATTCGTCTATTAAGATAGAATAATTTCCTGCTTTTGATAAGAGCCTTTGAGCTTAATGGTCTTTTCTTTAAGTTGATGTGTTGATGAAGATTCTTCTTTCTCAAGATGTGAAGAATGGTCATATAGTTTGATACTCTTTGTTGTTGCTCTTTGTTTTTGATCTTTTGAAAATGTTTGTGTTGGATGAATACTTGTTTTGAATTTTGGATTTTAGGATGTTTTTTTGACAAGAAAACAAAGCAAGCACACAAACACAAGAATGTTGCCTCAAAAGGCACAAATAAGTATGGGTCTAGATCAACCCAATCCTTGGACTTTTTATGACCCTTTCTTTTAAGTTTATTTTAAGGTATTTTTCCAAAGCTTGAAGTCGGCTCAATTTGCACTCGTCTTGACTCAAAATTATCCCTAAGGTCAAATGGCCAGTTGCGATAAATTCGGCCAACATCTTGATATTTCTTTGACTTTGGTACTACATACCTTATGAATCCCACCGTAGCAGGTAAGGATGTGATATACTAAGTCTTGCATGAGCATAACAAATAGATGATCCCTATGATGGGGGAGTCATCACTTTCATCAAGCCACAAGTGAGTTTTCAAAAAGCTATGTTTCTACTCAAGGAAATAAGTATGGTGAGTATCTTGGGAGAAAAACCATCTATGCTCTTGCACTGAATTGTATGACAAATATCCCCAATCAATAGAATGGGTGGGCTACTACTTAAAGGTGTTTACTAATTTTTGATGTCTTTGGACATAAGTTCATTTTGCAGTGACTCACTTAAGAGCCTTGTAACTTGTGGTGGGGCCCATTTGTCCTTTCAGAAAGTTACACTGTAGGAACAACTATACCCAAGGCTACAACTTTTGCTCTCACCTGATTTCTATAGCGGCTCGAAGGATTTACCGTGTGAGGTTGTTCCCAAGAGTGATGTGTCTCTTGGTAGGCCTCTCTTAAAAAGATAAAACTTGATTGTTACTAACACTTTTCTCTTGCACCTAGGACCACGAAAGCCAAGGGAGAGGATAATGTGTGTTAGAAGTAGGACCACTTGACAAACTTTGCACAAGTGTGCCAATCATGAAAAACACTTGTTCTTTTTAACTGATTTTCATTGCAATGTGATCTAACTATTTGGAGATGTTTCTCGAACAATCATGGTGTTCTTTTTAACTTTCAAAGGCAAAATGTGTTTGTAAACTAGGAACTTAAAATCCTGGTCAACTAAATTGAAAAACACATTTTTGCTTGAAGTAAAATCGCTTGCAAAATGAGACAAATGGATTGTTCCTTTTATTTTGCACCAAAATTTGAAGTGTGGATTGTGAGTTTTACTTAAGTTTGATGCAATAAAGGAAATTTGTTTTTGTCTTGTTTTAAGTACCAAAAGGAGAGTGTATCCTAACTTGCAAGAAATGAATTTGTTCAATTTTATAGCACCAAAACAGATTTTGTCCTAGCTTGCAAGAAATGAAAATTTGTTTGTTCAATTTAATATCACCAAATGTAAAATTCTCATTTTTTAAACAAGTAAATGAAGTTAGTTTAGACCTGCACAATGAACAAGTGGTTAGTAAAATCCAAAATAGGGAGGGCTTCCACAAGCCTAAGAAAAATTACTTTTCGATTACATGGTCTATTTTATACAACGTTCTGTTACAATAGCACCATTCTATGTGCAAATAGAAGCGCTATTTAAGACAAACACACTAATACGAAGACAACAACACTAAACGAAAAATTCTGACAACAAAGACCAAAAGCACTGAAACGATCACAAATGCGCCAAAACAATCACAAAAGTTCTAAATAAAGGTCAATAGCACCAAACTTGAGACAACAACGCTATTGTAAAGATAATAGCGCTAGAATGTCAAGTTGCAATAGCGCTACAACGTGATCAAAAGCGATAAAGCGCGACCTGTGTGTCTAGTTCAACATGCAAACAAGTTAGTTGTGTTTTTAAAAATGTTTTTGGGTGTTTGGATTCATGTCGGGTTCACCAAATGATGCTTTGCAAAAAAGGGTTAGAAAATCTACTCGAGGACAACACACACACAAGAGCAAAAACGTTAGTGTTAGCAACAAAAGATTATTCTAAACAGGCATATCAAAAGAGATACCAAAAGCATGAGAGAATATTTAACTAGGAAGGTAAATATGATGAGACATCTCCAAATTTCTCCTAACATGCTCTTAGCTCCTTCTCCTTTGTTCCTCTCCTCTCCAAGTTCCAAACTAGTGTAGCTCTCAACAACTTTTTGCACTATGGATGCTTATGGAGGTTTGTGATTGAAGTATTTGCTCTAAATGGGAATAAAAAGCTAGTACTAAATGCTATGATACTAAAATGATTTCTCTATAACTTAGATGCATACAAGTTTTCAGGATCTGGATTATGAAGGAATGGGCTCTATTTATAGGGAAATGGAGAAATGGATGGTTGAGATTGAGTAATCTAAACAAGGGTCAGGATTGAATGATATTTAATCCATGTGAGGGCTTTCAACTCAATCCCAGGATGACAAGTGTCCATATGAGATAGGTTGAGAGGAGAGGGAATAAGCATTAAATGCTTGACATGACCTGAGAGTTAACTTGGGAGTTAAGGTCAAGGTTAGGTTGAATGAATAAATTCTTTATTCAAAGAATAAAGCTTTTATCCAATGGATAAACTCTTCTGCAAAGGCAAAAGGGATAACCATGGTCAAAGTAATAAATGCTTGAGGAGACCCATGAGTGCAAGTTGAAATAACCATAAATGGTTATGTAAGAGCCATAAATGGTCATGTAAGAGCCATTAGTGGTTTTGGAAGACTTTGGAGGTTAAATTGTTGAACACACAAATCATTTAATGCTTTTCAAAGACTTTGAAGTCTTTGTGAAGTGACTTCAAGTTGCTTAGGATTGTGATAATAATTAGGGGATGGATTAGGCTAATTAGGAAGGGGTTAGAAGAATCTAGAAGGGGGTTTAGGAATGCAAGTGGGTTTGGTGGGTGAGGGAAAATAGGATTTTAATTAAAATTAATTTATTTCAATTAATAGGTGCAAGTTGCATTTGTAGGAAAATGCAAGTGGGGGGGATTAATGATTTAAATAAATGTTTTATTTAATTTCTTTAAAAGAGGAAAAGGGAATTAAATGAAATAAATATGATTTATTCATTTAATTGATTTTGTGAATTTGGTGTAATGAATTAATTAAAATAAATTGAATCCAACATTGGAGATGCTACTTTGAGCAGTATATTATCATTGGATTTAATCATCCAATTGTAGTTAGTGTGACTCATTTATTGATTGAGCAGCGAGCTCTAGGTAGTTGGCCTTTCTGCATGTGTAGACCCCATTTGTACACACATACTATCTGTAGTAGTATCATCTGATTGTGGGTAAGGTTTCCCACTGTGGTTTTTCCCCTTACAGGGTTTCCATGTGCAAATATCTGTGTTATGTGTTGTGGATGTTATTTCTCTTTCTGTTTCATGCATTAAGCTTCACCGGTATTGTTATTAACTTTTAAACTGTCAACCGGCATTAAGTTTGGTTTACCGGTATTATGCATCAAGTTTGATTAAGTTATATTTGGGTTGAAATTAATAGATAGCTGATTCACCCCCCCCTCTCAGTTGCCTCCGGGTCCTAACAATTGGTATCAGACCTAAGTCCTCTTTTTGCAGAAATTTAACAACTTGAGGAGATTCTATGGCAACTAACTATTTCAAGAAGGACAGTTTGAAACTTGATGGAACTAACTATGGTATATGGAAGATCAGAATGGAGACACATCTAAATTGCATTGGAAGAGACATATGGGATGTTTCAAAGAATGGCTATGTTGGTCCTACACAGAGTCAACTTAATCCACCAAACTTGGCTAAAGATCAGGAGAATGATTGCAAAGCAAGAGAAACACTTTTGAGCGCATTGTCAGATCAGCAAATCATGGGATTATTAGACCGATCTACTGCTAAAGCTATTTGGGATAAATTGGAGACATTGAATGAATGTGATACCACTGTCAAAATTGCAAAACTGGAATGCTTCCGGGTCAGGTATAAAAATTTGAAAATGGAAGAAGATGAAAGAATTTCTGCTTTTATGGAAAGAGTTAATGAAATTGTTTTGGGTGTACAATGTTGTGGAGGATCCTTAAGTGAAGATGAGATTGTTTCTAAAGTTTTAAGAGAATTTTCAATGACATACAAAATGAAAGTAACTGCTATTAATGAATTGAGAACAATGCCTAATACATCAGTATCCAGAGATACTTTGGTTGGAAAACTTTCAGCATTTGAGCTTGAGGAGTTTAGTCCTGTTGCTACAATTAAGATAGATTTAGCCCTCAAAGCATCATCATCTACAACATCATCAGCATCTGAAAAATCTGATTGGAAAGCACTTTATGAAAAAGAACTTGAAGACATCAGAAAGGAAAATGAAGAATTAGAATAACTTGAAGCATTATTTGCAACAAAGATTACTAAAGGTCCTATTGGAAGTAAGTATGAAGGTAAATCACCATTTAAATATTTTAACTACAATAAAATTGGTCATATGGCATCTAGGTGTCCGGATAGACATGCAAGATTAAGAGAAGAAGCTAAAAGAAAATATAAGCCTAACCTTGATTACCAGAGATACAAATTTAAGAAGAATAAAGACAAATCATGTTACTATACTGATGAAGGAGTTACTAATGATTCTGATGAAGAACCAGGAGACAATGGATGGGCTTTTGTTGCAATAACAAAAGATCAATCCACACCTACTGTACAACTAGTAGAGTAGGCCCTGACAGCTAAAATTGAAGAAAAGGATGAATGGATCATTGATTCCGGATGTTCACATCATATGTCTGGTGATAAAAGTAAATTCTTAACTTTTCAGGAAAACAATGGAGGTCTAGTAAGATTTGGGGATGATAAAGCTTGTTTGATCAGAGGAAAAGGCACTATATTTTTTGATGGTAAGCACAATACTAACAATGTTTATTATGTTGAAGGTTTGAAGAATAATCTTTTGAGTGTTGGTCAATTAGTTGAAAAGGGATTTCAGTTACAATTCAAGAATGGTAAATGCAAAATCATGAATAGAACTAGTTTGGAAATTGCAACCGGTAATCAGACTAGAGGTAATATCTTTCATTTGAATAACAATGAGAAGACATGTTTGATTGCACATATTGATGAAAGTTGGTTATGGCATAAGAGACTTTGTCATGTAAATTTTGATCACATTGTAAATATCAGTACAAGTAAGGCAGTAAGGGATTTACCTAAGATTATAAAACCTCACAATCTGGTATGTAAGGAATGTCAATTTGGAAAGCAAGTTAGAACAACTTTTAAGAGTATTCCAGAGAAATCCAATATTGTTCTTGATTTAATTCATACTGATTTATATGGTCCGGCAAGAACTAGAAGTCTACAAGGAGATAGATATTTTATGCTAATCATTGATGATTTTTCTAGAATGTGTTGGGTTACTTTTCTCAGGGAGAAATCATAAGCTTTTGGGAAATTCAAATTATTCAAGGCAATGGTAGAAAATGAAACTAGTAAGAAAATCAAATGTTTAAGATCAGATAAAGGAGATGAATTTACATCTAAGGAGTTCAATACATTTTGTAAAGTGAATGGAATTAGAAGACAACTATCAACACCCTAGATACCTCAACAAAATGGAGTTGTGGAAAGGAAGAACATAACTATTGTGGATGCAGCTAGAAGCATGATATCAAAAGCAAACCTACCCCATGTGTATTGGAGAGAAGCAATGAATACAATGGTTTACACTTTCAACAAAGTTCACATCAAAGGTGAAACCGGTAAGACCCCTCATGAACTATGGTTTGGTAATACTCCTACTCTTAAATATTTCAGAATATTTGGATGAAAATGTTATATTAGGAGAGATGATTATATTGGTAAATTCGATCCTAGAAGTGATGAAGGAATATTTCTTGGTTATTCATCTAAGAGAAATGCATATAAATGTTTTAATAAAAGATTGCAGAAAATCATTGAGAGTGCAAATGTGAAGATAGATGAACATTTCAGAGGTAATTGAAGGTCTATGGATTCTAAACTGATAGTTGAGATAATCATAAATGAACCTACTCTGAGTGCACCAGTATAGAATGTAGATCCAGTCACACCGGCATTGTCAGAGAATTCCACAGTGACTGAACAACAACAACAAGTGAATACACCCAGGTATGTTAGATTGAATTACTCTGAAAGTCAAATAATTGGAAATAAGTATCAAGGTGTAATGACAAGAGGAAGATTGGAAAATGAAGAGGTATGCTTAATTTCTCAAATTGAACCAAAAACTATTTTTGAGGCATGTGAAGATAAACATTGGATTAAAGCTATGGAAGATGAATTGGAACAAATTGAAAAGAATAACACATGGACATTGGTTCCCTGACCTAAAAACAAAAATGTAATTGGAACTAAATGGGTATTTAGAAATAAACTTAATGAAGATGGCAAGGTAATAAAAAACAAAGCAAGATTAGTGTGTAAGGGATATTCACAAAAAGAGGGAATTGATTACAATGAAACCTTTGCACCGGTAGCTAGAATTGAGGTAGTCAAACTATTTCTTGCATTTGCAACACACACAAACTATAAAGTATATCAAATGGATGTTAAATGTGCATTTCTGAATGGTGACCTTGAAGAGGAAGTTTACATTGAACAACTTAATGGATTTTATTTGACAAATGACAAAGATATGGTTTGCAGGTTAAGGAAAGCTTTATATGTATTGAAGCAAGCTCCTAGAGCTTGGTATGCTAGATTGGACAAATATCTTTTGAAGCTTGGTTAGACTAGAGGTAATGCTGACAACAACTTATATTTCAAAGTGACTAATGATGACATCTTGGTTATTGAAGTTTTTGTTGATGATATCATTTTTGGAGGAGAAGATAGATTGTGTAAGGATTTTTCTAATAAGATGCAGGAAGAATTTGAAATGTCTATGATTGGGGAGATATCATTCTTTTTAGGATTGTAGATTTCACAAACTGACAAAGGTATATTCATATGTCAATCAAAGTACTTGAAGGAACTAATAAAGAAATTTGGTATGGAAAACTCTAAACCAGTAAGTACTCCTATGAATACAACTGATAAACTATCATTGAAGGATGATTCAGCCCCTGTTAATTCGACAAGATATAAATCTGTGATTGGAGGTTTACTGTATTTGACACAAACCAGACCTGATATTATGAATGCAGTATGTATTGTTTCAATATTTCAGAGTAATCCTAAGGAAAGTCATAAATCAATAGTGAAAAATATTTTTCGGTATTTACAAGGCACAACAAATCTTAGTTTATGGTATCCTAAAGATGAAAATTTTGAGTTATGTGCATACACCGATGCAAATTGGGCAGGAGATGTAGATGATAGAAAGAGAACCACCAGTGGATCATTCTTTCTTGGTAGCAGATTGATTTCATGGTTGAGCAAGAAACAGAGTTGTACATCATTATCAACAATAGAATCAGGATATGTTGCAGCAGCAACTAATTGTACTAAGGTATTATGGATTAAGCAAATGTTGAAGGACATAAAGGTAAAATGCAAAGAGCCTATCATAATTTATTGTGATAATTAATCAGCAATTGATATATCTAAGAATCCGGTATTTCACTCTAAAACTAAACATGTTTCTATCAAATACAATTTTTTGAAAGAGAATGTTGAATCAAAAGAAGTGAAATTGGTTTATGTGAATACTAAAGAGCAGATTGCAGACATTTTTACTAAGCCTTTGCCTAAGGAAACCTTTGAATATCTCAGAGAGTAGCTTGGGGTTATACCCTCACTAGTAGAGACTTAGACAATTGGAGATTGGTATCAGACTGACAAAATTTACAGAGAAACCTTTTTCCGGATTTGATGGAAGAGAGCTACTTCTCAGGGGGAGTAGTTGAATAAGTTGGTTCTATAAAATGGTTGTATTTGGTATTTATATTACTTTGGCATTTCATGTCAAAGGGGGAGAGATATCTATGAAAAAACACATTATCCTTTGGGGAGAGATCATTCATTGGGGGATAGATTTTTACTCTTTGCATTTGTATTTTAATTTATGGTATTGATCTATTATGGAGATTTTTGGTTTTTGGTTTATTTGCATTGCTACTTTGGCACTTAGATGGTTTTTCCATCTTGTGTTGCCATCAATTCCAAAGGGGGAGATTGTTGGTATTATGGATATGCTTCTTGGTTTTGTCATTGATGTCAACACTTATCAACACTTATCCTTCTGGAGATCTTTTGATTATGTTCACCGACAAGTTCAGTGACCTATGCACAGTCACCGGTATTTGGTTTATCGACAGGTTATATTGTTCACCGACACTGAGGATAACTTATTATCATCTGGAGATCACTTGGTTATGTCGAAGACATGGTTTGGACACTTGGTTTTGGAGATTTGATTATTGGTCTAATCGGGTTGACATATTTGTTGTTACCAGCAAATTGGTCTAGGTTATGGACCGACATGCATTATCTATTCTAGATCAGCACGACACGTTATGGAGATGGTTTAATCAATTAATATTATTGTTGAGCTGACATGATGCATCACATCTTGACTTGTTGTAGTTGATTTTTATAGTAATATTCTTAGTGAGCCAACCTACACATTTGGTCTTAGGTTTTGGTATATATGTAAGATCTCAATTGTGAGATTAATATGGTATGGTATGTAATAAGGTATTGTAAGGTTATATTTGGTATATGCGAATATAAACAGAGCTACTCATGCAGACATCATTTGAAGATGCAAGGAAGGTTTGAAGAAGACAATCAAAGCTTAACCGGTATTGAATCCAACATTGGAGATGCTACTTTGAGCAGTACATTATCATTGGATTTAATCATCCAATTTTAGTCAGTGTGACTCTAATTTTTTGATTGAGTAGTCAGCTCTAGGCAGTTGGCCTTTTTGCATGTGCAGACCCCATTTATACACACATACTATCTACAGTAGTATCATTTGATTGTGGGTAAGGTTTCCGACCGTGGTTTTTCCCCTTACAGGTTTTCCACGTACAAATATCTGTGTTATGTGTTGTAGATGTTATTTCTCTTTTTTTTTCATTCATTAAGCTTCATCGGTATTGTTATTAACTGTTAAACTATCAATCAACATTAAGTTTGGTTTATTAGTATTATGCATCAAGTTTGATTAAGTTATATTTGGGTTGAAATTAATAGACAACTGATTCACCCCCCCTCTCAGTTTCCCCCGGGTCCTAACAATGACTAGTTCTATATCCTTTTAATAATATTTTTTTTTATATTTTAGTTTTTGATATTGATAAAAACAAGTTTGTAAAGGACTTGAACCCTTATACAACATATTAGGCACAAGGAAAATAAAACAAGTACCATGAGATATCAGACAAATCAAACACCTCTTCAAAATGAATCCAAGAGGTACAATTGCAGCCCAACTAACATACACAACAATAATTAAAAAATAAGAAACTTTAGGGTACCTTGGGGTCTAACCTACACAATGCTAGACTCCAATATCAGATTGGGAGATAGATTTGGGAATACAATTTATTTTCCTTTGCACAATAGTCCATGAAATTAAATTATTTAAGTCTTAAAAACAAGGAGAAGTGTGGGTATTCCTCCACAAAGGGCCCGTCTATATTCATAGTAGGAACATTGGTATGTTGAGGCAAAGTAGACAAATGTCAAATGATCATCACATGATTGTTTGAAGTGGATCTAAAGTTGAGGGCATAGTAGATAGAGAAACCAAAGTATTAGATGGTTGGGACTTAACAATGTGATTTTATGGGAGGATAGGGAAAGGAATCATTGAGGTCACATTAATAGCATGAGATCCAACATCTTGAGAAATCTTGACATCTTAAGAGGTAGGAATAATCACCTGGTTTTTGCAAGGAATCTTCCACATCATCGCTCCATTGTACCAAAAGAGTGGGTAATCAACAAGTAGGTGGTTGGTGTTTAAGAATATTATGAATTGAAATAGGAGATCCTCGTAGTCAAGTGGTTGAGACCAAAACCTATCCCTCACTATAAAATTGATGTCCCCATGAAGAGGCTTGGAGATATCAATGTTCTTCAGGATATGATCAAAATTACAATGACCCACATACAAAGTGATTGAGTCAAACTTTAGGAAGAACCTAATAGATTTCTCTATGGCATCATAGAAATAATCTTTCCAAAACTAAAGAGGAAGATTTGAAAGGTCAACCAAATATCTCTAACATTGAGGGGATCAAAAAGGGAGTTGAAGGAAGAAGACCGAGGATTGATTGAGAGAGAGTTCTCTCGAGTCATAACAATAGCCCATCATCAAGAAATACATACCTCTCTTGTAAGGAGTCAAAAGACATAATGAAGAGACCTCTAACACAAGGGAAGATCTCAATCTTGTACATGATGATAAGCCTCCAAGAATCCAAGACGCATTAGTGAAGATCAAGAAGGGAAAGAAAAAATATTGTTGAACCTACAAACCAAACCCTTATAATACTACAAAATATTACTTTCCAAGAATATTTTGACCACAAACCACCACAAGGGAGGTTAGTGCACAAGGAAGGGGGCACAATTTATCATGTTGAGGATGAGGAGGAACCCCCAAAACACCAATTTTAACATGAGTGGGCACTAGACCCCAAAGTAGCAACCTTCTTGCTAGTATAAATATGGTGGGAAGAAGAACCAACCATCTCCAAGTAGATACCACACGAACCCTAACAACATTTGATTTCTTATTTTACTCATACTTGTAACTATGAAATTAAAAAATTAAAGGAACAAATGCAAGCAAATGATTTCTTATATTGAATCAATAGAAACCTAAGATCAGACAAATGAAATTCAAATAAATACGTAATCATACATAACTAAATACTAATTTCATGGTAAAATGGATGCACTCAAAGGGATTTCGATTTAGTTGTTCAAGTAGAAGCTTCAAAATATGTATAACATGTACTTGTAGACTACATATTTATATTTTTTGATGTAAGAGCATCTAAGTGCATGTGCAATCATGCACAACAAAAAAGAAATGATTTATTTATTTAATTCATTTTGTTTGTCTTTGATTTTTTGGTTTTTAAAGCAATATTTTCCTTCAAATCACTTCTCTCCTCCATCTATTTCAAACATTATTAAATTTGGAAGTTTTATTTGATAATTTAAAGCTTGATATGAAAGTTGCATATTTTGTATTTTCCCCCAAATTGTAAGAAGAAAAAACCCCATTCCTAGGCATGAATTACTCCTAGATTGGAGAAGGTTTTAATATGGTGAAATCAATAAAACAAATAGAAAAAGAAGAGAAGAAGGAAAGAGATTTTACCTAGGTGCTAGGAGGAGGATATCTAGAGAGAATGGAATGAAATTTCATCTGCCTATATCTGGTTATCGTGTTCTTTGGTCATATTTACAAAGTATATGAAGTTAGAGAGGTTGCATAGTTAAAGAAGAAGAGATTGGCTTGATGATTTCTCCTAAAGATTGTTCAATGTAGAAAATTATTGATTGCATTTTAATATCAATGAAATCACCCTATCTAGTATTCAATTTAAATTATTTTTCATGATTTCATATATTTGTTTTAGTCTTCAAGCATATACATTTTAAAATTTGGGAGTTTGTGATATTTTCTACAACAAATGATAGTCCTTCCTAGATTATCAATTATTATAAATAAATAAGATGATACCTAGGTAAAAGATATTTTTTTTGAAATATGTGAGAGTAAATTTAATGTTAAGTCATTTAAAAGCGATGAAATTACACTTTTGGATCATGTGGAAAAATATGAAAATGGTAGTGTTGTTGCAAAACATAACAATGAGGTGAAGGGTAGTAAAGGTATAATAGAGAATGATGAGGTAAGATCTCATTTTTACAAAAATATTTATGTTGTTTATTCGCATACAAATGATATGATTGTAAAGGGAATATATGAAGAGAATAGAAGAGATATTACAATAGTAGGGAAAGATGATATTTCAAAATATCAAAATTTCAAATTTTGTTGACTTTGGCATCAAAGTTAATTCTTATTTGAAAGAAATGGTGAAAGAATATGAAGAAAGAGGAGTGGTTAGGTGTAGCAATCACAAGTTGTGAGATGAATTGAAGTGAGATTTTATTCATTTTTGTTGACTTAAAGGAAGAAGAGAATGGAAGAGAAACATGTGAGAAAGATGTACGATTCATTGATTGCTATAAATTTGATGGAGTTAAATTATATGCAAGTTTTGAAGATGATGAGATGGATTGAGAATAAGCATATTGGTAGAAGTTAGATTATGTTGGATTAAACTTTACAAGAGGAAGAAAGAGAGGAAGTATGAAATAAGGGAGACACATGAAGGTTTAGAGTACGGTAAAGAATAAATTTAAAAAGATAAAGAAGAACGGTGGATCCAAAATAAGCATATGATTTTCAAAATTTCATGAGCTTCTCTCATGAAACAATTCTTCTTACTAGAAATGTTTGATGTAAGAGCATCCAGATGCATGAGCAATCATGCACAACAAAAATAAATGATTTATTTATTTCATTCATTTTGTTGTGCTTTGATTTTTTTTTCTTGCAAACAACATTTTTCTTCAAATATTTGCTCTCCTCTAGCTCTTCCATGTTGGCATTGAGTTGTCATTGATGTGAACAGGTATTGCAGGAAGGCTACCAGTAGAGGTATGTCATCCAGTATGAAGAAGAGTGTACCGGTATGGTGAAAGACAAATAAGATATTGAGAAGATTAACATGAAGGCTTGTCAACCGGTATGGTGGAAGACAAGTAGTTATTAAGACTATCAGTGACTTCACTGGTATGAGGTGAGATGCATGAGTGTGTGAGCATGTTGAGTGATAACCAGTAGAGCTTAAGCCAATCTAGAGGTTGACTACCTATTTATGATGAAGATGCAGAATGTTATAAGTAATCATCAATCAGTGGAGGTGAAGATGGGCTATCAATGTAGTGTGCACTACCGACTAGCAGGAGAAGAAGGTCTCACTGGTAAAGGTTTGTATCGGTATGAGTTTGTTGAATGTTCAAGTGTAAACTGACCTTGTGTCTGTGAGCTGAGTGTATGACCATTGTGATTACATGTGGAGCTGAGGTGGCAAACATGCAAAGGTTAGTGAAGCCTCCATCAACATGGTTGTTGAAACAACTAGTCGGCATTAATGAAACAACCAAAAATCACAGGATGGTGACTGACTGATGTGGCTCGAGGAAGGAAGAATGACAAAGAAAGATTAGGGAGTAGTTGGCACTTGGATCGAAGCAAATAAATAAGACTACAAGAAGATCTTGAGAAGGAAACAATTGAGCTTTTTATGAGTCGACAGATTTCAAGGTAGCAAATAATGTATGAGATTGCTATCTTTAGCAAGTATGCATTGGATAATGGAAAGCATGTACAAATGCATTCCTTGAGTATAGGTGATCAATCCAAGACAGATTGGATCAGATCTCATGGATATTTTATCAGGTGAAGGAAACCCTAAGCACCCCAAGTTTGAATTGATTCTTGGCGGGAAATCTCAAGTTTAAATATGATGACTTGAGACTGTGATTGCCGCTACTACAAAGTGAAGACAAGTGTGAAATTTATTTCTGAGAGCCAAAGAGAGAAACACTTGAAGTGTTTATGAGAAAAGTATTGACCGATAAGGAAAAGAAAAGTAAACCGGTATAAGGAACAACTGGTGGAGAGTGCATTGAACACAGAGGTGACAAACCGATAGAAGCTGTGCCTGATTAAGAGTGATCAAGTGTGAGTTGAGAAAGGGAAGATATTGTGAGGGTTGTCTTAGAAAAATCATCAACAAAGTCAAGTTGCATAGTGGGTGGAGAGAATACAAACCAGTAAGGGTGAAACTGACATAGGAGAATATTGTAAGGTTGCAAAACTTCATTTGCAATAGTGATTTCATTTGTAAATCTGAGTTTTATATTTTTTTCACTAAGTTGTAGCTTAGTGCAAGGGTTGTAACTCATTCAGATTGTAGCCTATAAATTGTGCAGGGGTTGGTGCTCCTTGGGTTGGTGCCCTAAATATTGTAATCAAAGATTTATTGTGACGTTGGACTAGAGAAGAATATCTCCAATAACTATTCTCACCGAGGTTTTTCCCACATTGGGTTTTCCTCATATATATCTGGTGTTGTGTGTTGCATCTTTGTGCATGTGGTATATTAATGTTTTAGGAAATCCTTTCACACACCTTGTTTACACTATTTGAGCTACCGGTTAACACTCAATTTGTTTTATACATTATTGGTATCTCCTTGTTGAAGGAAAATAGTTTAAATCACCAATTTACCCCCCTCTCAGTGATCCATTATGTCTAACAATTGGTATAAGAGCTAGGCTCACTATTTTGTCAAAAGCATTCTCTAGCTTGGGTAGATCCTGTCAAGTGTTAACAATGGCAAGAAATGAATCTGCCTCCTCAAAAGCTCCTATGTTTGATGGTGTCAACTATTCTTTTTGGAGTAGAAGAATGGAAACCTATTTGTTCTCTCTAGGTTGTGATGTGTGGATGTCGGTTGTGAATGGGTGTACAGTCCCTAATAATCCTCCTAATGATCCAGATGCTACGAGGGAATATAAGAACAATCCTAAAGCTAAGAATGGCATTCTTAGTGGGTTGTCTGATAATGAGTTTGTTAAAGTCTTGCACTACTCCTCTACGAAGGAGACTTGGGATAAGTTGCAGAATATATTTGAAGGTGATACTAAAGTCAAGGAAGCCAAGTTGCAGACATTGAGAGCACATCTTGAGGGTTTGGAGATGAGAGATGAAGAGAAGATTGTTGACTATCTTAAAAAGGGTTGATGAAAAATCAAATACCATTAGAGGGCTTGGAGAAGAAATAAAAGATGAGGTGGTAGTGAAAAAAGTACTTATATCTCTTACATCTAAGTATGATACAAAGGTCTCAACAATAGAAGAAGAAAAATATTTGAAAGTCATTACAATGGATGAGTTGTATGGCTCCCTAACTGCTTATGAGATGAGAACTTCTGGTACCGATACTTTGAAGAAATAAGTTGCATTCAAGACTTCAAGAAAAGGAAAAGAAGAATCTTCTCATGATGCAACCGATGAAGACTTTGATGACATCATGGCAAACTTTTTCAGAAGACTCAAGACAGGTTCAGGAAAATATAAAGGCAAGCTGCCTTTGAAATGTTTCAACTGTGGGAAGATTGGACATTTGCTGGTAAATGTCCTTATGGTGATAAGAATGAAGATGATCAATCAAGTGGTAGCAGATCATATGGTAAGGATAGGAAGAAAAATGTCTACCAACATGGTAGAAAATGCTACTGGAAGTAGAGAAATCATTACACACATGAAGATGATACCACAGATGAGGAAAGTGCCTCGGATGACTACTGCAGTGGAGATTAAGTCAAAGAAAACCTTTTTATGGCTCAAGATGTACCGGTACCTGAAGAAATAGAAGAGGAAGAGCAAGAAGGAGAAGTAGACCTTGAAGCAAAACTCATGAATGCCTTAGATGAGCTAAAGAAATAAGAAGAGACTTGAAGAAGGTAAAAAGGGTAGCAGCTGAAGAACAAGAATTGCTAGAGAAATCTCTTGAAGAGTCCAAGAGAGCAATCATAGATCTAAAACTCCAGTTGGAAGAGGCCAAGAGGATGTGTGAAGTCATTAGTACCGGTTTGGGTGAAAAGGAAAAGGAACATCGAAATCTGGAAGCAGAAATAGTGAAACTCCGGAAGGACTTAGATAAAAATCGGGAAGAATTAAAAGTGAGAAGCAAATTTGAAGGCAACACTAAAGCCCTGGACAAGATGCTGAGAAAATAGAAGCAATCCAAAGATACCAGTGGATTAGGTTTTCAAGAAGGTCAAAGTTCAAACACCAAAGACACATCTGATAAGGAGATACAATTCACTTCTTCAAATAAAGGTGAAGAGAAGAAGACATTCACGGTAGGCAAGGATACTAGCAAGAAGACATATGCAGATGCTGCTAGAAATCGCCACACAAACTGGTATTCTCAATCAATGAACTGGAGACCATACTCAATGCATTGATATACAGATCCAAGGAGAAATGAAAGTATTTATCATGAAGGATTCACAAGGGTTAGCATCATGAAAGGAAGACCCCTAGTGAGGCAACCGTTTGCAGGTTCAAGACAACCTTACTGGTATGCTCCAAATTTTCATGGTTATTGCCACCGGTGTAATAAGTACGGTCATAGAATGGGAGATTTTAGGAAGATGAGTGTCAACCCTAGCTTTGAGAGTAGAAACTCATTTGGTGCATTACAAAGTAAAAAGTTCACATGTTACAATTGCAATTGGTTTGGTCACAAGAGTTATGAATGTAGGAGTAATATGCAAATGTCCTACAAGAATGCATTTACATCTTATAGTGCTAATGTGAAATGCTATAAGTGTCAGAATTTTGGTCACATAGCAAGGTATTGCCAGCTGAGAATTGACAAGATAAAGAGAATTGTACCAGATGAGAAGTTGGAAACAAAATCAGAACACAAAGTGACACAAGAGGAAAAGAAAGAAGAGAAACCAATTTGGGTAGAGAAGGGGAAAAGAAAGACAGAGTCCAGCCTGATTTTGCAGACTGCTCTACATGCTGAAAGGAAGAATTTATGGGTAATTGATAGTGGTTTCTCAAATCGCATGACCGAAGATAAGAAAAAGTTCATCAAGCTTGATGATTGGAATGGTGGTTCAGTCCGGTTCGGTGACAACTCCTCCATCAAGATCAAAGATTGGGGTACACTGAATATTAATGGAAAGCTCAAGGCTCATGATGTGTACTATGTGGAAGATTTGAAGCATAACCTGCTGAGTGTAAGTCAGATGTGTGAAAAAGGGTACAAGTTCTCATTTGACTCTATCGGTTGCCAGATAAGGAAGCAGAGTATCGGTCAGGTGGTAGCAGAAGGAAAGAGAACAAAGGGTAATGTCTACAATATGAAGGAATTCTATGAGTCCCAATGCATGATGGGTCGGGTTGATGAAAGCTGGTTGTGGCACCAAAGACTAGGCCATGTGAATTTTGACAATCTGGTTAAGATAAGAAAGAGTCGGTATGTGAGAAACATACCTCAGATCATAAAACTGGCAAGCACATTGTGTGATGAATGTGTCAAAGGTAAGAAAGCAAAGATCAGATTTAAAACAAAAGAATATAATACCTCAAGACCTTTGGAGTTGATACCCACAGACTTATATGGGCCAACAAGGACAAGAGCATTGGTCGGAGAAAGGTATTTCATGTTGTTCATAGATGATTACTCAAGAATGACTTGGGTAACCTTCCTACGTGACAAGTCACAAACATTTGAGAGATTCAAAATTTTCAGGAAGATGATGGAAAATGAAAGTGAACACTGGTTAAAATGCTTAAGATCTGATTGGGGTGGAGAATTCTCTTCCCATGAATTTGTTGACTACTGTGAGAAATATGGAATTCGAAGACAATATTCAGCGGCAAGGACACCTCAGCAAAATGGGGTCATAGAAAGGAAAAATAAGATAGTGAAGGAGATGGTTAGGACTATGTTGAATGAGGCCAACATACCAGATATATAAATTGGAAGGAAGCAGTTCATATTGCTGTCTACACTTTAAACCGAGTACAATTAATAGTAAATAGTAGAATGACTCCTTATGAGTTATAGAATGAAAGGAAACCATCACTCAAGCACTTCAGAGTGTTTGGAAGTAAGTGATTCATTAAGAGAGATGCTGATGGATTAGGAAGTTTTGATTCCCGAAGTGATGAAGGAATCTTCTTGGGATACTCAACCAAAAGTAAAGCCTATAAATGCTACAAAAAGAGGTTGAGAAGGGTGGTTGAGAGTGTAAATGTGAGAATAGATGAAGATTCACATAGAGGAAAATATGCACTGGCACCTTATTTTTATGATTCAGATGTTGAAAATGAAGAACAATCTGACAATGGACCAGTAGAAGATACACCAAGCAAGATCCCCAACTGGTATGTGCAAAAGAATCATCCAGAAGAACATATCATAGGAGATAGGAATAAAGGTGTGCAGACCAGAAGGAGATTAGCCTGGGAAGGTGAGAAGGTAAATTTTTGTCTCATGAATGAAGTAGAGCCCAAAACTTTTGATGATGCTAGTAAAAGTGAGAAGTGGGTAGATGCCATGGATGAAGAATTGAGACAAATTGAGAAAAATCAGACTTGGGAACTTGTGCCTAGACTAGCAGACAAGAATGTCATAGGTACCAAATGGGTCTATCAGAACAAGATGAATGAAGAAGGTAAGATAGTCCGACATAAAGCAAGGTTAGTTTGCAAAGGGTATGCTCAAGTGGAAGGTATTGATTTTGAAGAAACCTTTGCATCGGTTGCTAGGTTAGAGGCAATAAGATTGTTTTTAGCTTTCTCAGCCTACAAGGGATATAAAGTATATCAGATGGATGTGAAATCTGCTTTTCTAAATGGCAATCTTGAAGATGAGGTGTATATGGAATAGTCGGAAGGGTACTTGTTGCATGAAGATGAGAGTTTTGTATGTCAATTGAAGAAAGCCATGTATGGTTTAAAGCAGGCTCCAAAAGCATGGTATTCCCGGTTAGACAAATACTTGAAGGAGAAAGGATTCTAGAAAGGGAATGTAGACAACAACTTGTATGTCAAGGCAAGTGGAGATCACATGATTATAGTTGTTGTGTATGTGGATGATATTATCTTTGGTGGAGACAAGGACATCATGTGCAAAGAATTTACAGATCAGATGAAGACAAAGTTTGAGATGTCCATGCTGGGTGAGTTGTCCTATTTTTTTGGTTTTTAGATCTCACAAAAGGATAAAGGAATTTTCATCTCCCAAACCAAGTATGTGAAAGACATGCTGAAGAAATTTTAAATGGAGGACAGAAAATCGGTAAGTACTCCCATGGTTACCGGTTGTAAGTTGAGAAAACTAGATAAATCACTGGAATTTGAGAAAACACTATATAGGTCTATGATCGGTAGTCTGTTGTATTTAACAACATCTAGATCGGATATTGTACAAGCTATTTGCATGGTAGAAAGATTCCAAGTTGCTCCTAAATAGTCTCACCTGAATGCAGTTAGGAGAATTTTCAAGTATCTACAAGGAACTATGAACTATGGTCTATGGTATTCAAAGAAAGGAGACTTCTCTTTATAGGCTTATACTGATGCAGATTGGGTAGGAAGTATTGATGACCAGAAAGAACAAGTGGAGGTGCTTTCTACTTAGGAGACCGGTTAGTATCATGGCACAGTAAGTAGCAAGATTCAGTATCACTATCTACTGCCGAGGTAGAATACATAGCAACTGTTACATGTTGTTCACAGGTTTTATGGATGAAGCAGACATTGAAAGATATATAGGTGGAGATACTGAAACCCATTCCAATCTGGTGTGATAACTCAAGTGCAATCAACATCTCCAAGAATCCAGCAATGCACTCAAGAACAAAATAGATTGTAATCAAGTATCACTTCTTGAGGGAGAAGGTAGCAAACAAGGAGGTCATAGTAGAGTATGTTCCCATTGATGAGCAGATTGCTGGCATATTTACCAAGCCACTTCATTTGGGCCCATTTGAGTATTTGAGACAAAGGATGGGAGTTGTCCCACCATCTGGCAGCACTTAAATGCATAGGAGATTGCATGATTTAGGGTGAGTCAACTATTTCTACTATCTTATGACTCTTGAATCATGATGCATGGACACAGGGGGAGAGTGTGTCTTAATCAGATGTAATCAATTGAGAGATTATTAGCATCAGTCTAAGGATCTCTTTGACATTGTTGTCAAAGGGGGAGAGAAACCAGAAACTAGAAAAGAAGATGCCGACATCAATGCCAAAGGGGGAGATTGTTGGCATTGAGTTGTCATTGATGTCAACCGGTATTGTAGGTAGGCTACCGGTAGAGGTATGTCATCTAGTATGAAGAAGAGTGTATTGGTATGGTAGAAGACAAATAAGGTATTAAGAAGATTAACATGAAGGCTTGTCAACCGATATGGTGGAAGACAAGTAGTTATTAAGGCTATCAGTGACTTCACTGGTATGAGGTGAGATGCATGAGTGTGTGAGCATGTTGAGTGATAACCAGTATAGCTTAAACTGGTCTGGAGGTTGACTGCCTGTTTATGATGAAGAGGCAAAATGTTAAAAGTAATCATAAATCCCTAGAGGTGAAGATGGGCTACTGGTGTAGTGTGCACTATCGGCTAGCAGGAGAAGAAGGTCTCACCGGTAAGGTTTGTACCTGTATGAGTTTGCTGAATGTTCAAGTGTAAACCGACCTTGTGTCGATGAGCTGAGTGTATGACCGTTGTAATGCCATGTGGAGATAAGGTGGCAAACATGCAATGGTTGGTGAAGCCTCCATCAACATGGTTGTTGAAACAACTAGTCAACTTTAATGAAACAACCAAAAGTCACATGATGGTAATTGACTGATGTGGCTCGAGAAAGGAAGAATGACAGAGAAGGATTAGGGAGTAGTTGGTGCCTGGATCAAAGCAAAGAAATCAGACTACAAGATCTTGAGAAGGAAACAACTGAGCTTTTTATGAGTCGACATATTTCAAGGTAGAAAATAATGTACGAGATTGCTATCTTTAGCAAGTATGCATTGGATAATGGAAAACGTGTATAGATTCATTCCTCGAGTATAGGTGATCGATCCAAGATAGACTAGATTGGATCTCATGCAGATTCTAATGGGTGAAGGAAACCCTAACTGCCCCAAGTTTGAATTGATTCTTGGCAGGAAAGCTCAAGTTTAAATATGATGACTTGAGACTGTGATTGCTGCTATTGCAGAGTGAAGACAAGTGTGAAATTACTATTTGAGAGCCAAAGAGATAAACACTTGAAGTGTTTATGAGTGAAGTATTGACTGATAAGGAGAAGAAAAGTAAACCGGTATAAGGAACAACTGCTGGAGAGTGCATTGAACACATAGGTGACAAACTGACAGAAGTTGTGCCTGATTAAGAGTGATCGAGTGTGAGTTGAGAAAGGGAATATATTGTGAGGGTGGTTTTAGAAAAATCACCAGCAAAGTCAAGTTGCAAAGTGGGGGGAGAGAATACAGACCAGTAAGGGTGAAACCGACAGAGGAGAATATTACAAGGTTGCAAAAATTCATTTGCAACAATGATTTCATTTGTATATCTGAGTTTTATATTGTTTTCACTAAGTTGTAGCTTAGTGCATGGGTTGTAGCTCCTTTAGGTTGTAGCCTATAAATTGTGTAGGGGTTGGTGCTCCTTTGAGTTGGTGCTCATAAATCAGGGGTTGGTGCTCCTTGGGTTGGTGCCCTAAATATTGTAATCAAAGATTTATTATGAGGTTGGATTGGAGCAGAAGATCTCCAATAGCTACTCTCACTGAGGTTTTTCCCACATTGGGTTTTTCTCATATATATCTAGTGTTGTGTGTTGCATCTTTTTGCATGTGGTATATTAATGTTTTAGCAAATCATTTCACACACCTTATTTGCACTGTTTGAGCTATCAGTTAGCACTCAATTTGTTTTATACATTACTAGTATCTCCTTGTTGAAGGAAAAGAGTTTAAATCACCGATTCACCCCCCTCTCAATGATCCATTTTGTCCAACATTCCAAACATTATTAAATTTGGAAGTTTAACTTGCTAAGTTAAAGCTTGAAATTAAAGTTACATATTTTGTATTTTTCTCCAAACTGTAAGAAGATAAAAATTTCATATTCGAATATGAATGGGGCATTTAAAGCATATTTTGGAGCCTTTGAAATTTGAGTTTCTTTTCTTGTTTTGAGCATGGACAACCCTAGGCACCTATTAATGGAGAAGGTGGAGTGTGAAGAGATTAGTTTATTAAGTGAATGAATTGGGAATATTTCCACACACAAGAAGGGGTAAAATTAGATAGAAACTTGTTGGTCTTGGTGGACAAAGTTGGACACCCAGATTAGAGAAGGTTTTGATATGTTGAAGGGGGTAAAACAAAGAGAAAAAAGAAGAGTAGAAGGAAAAATCTCATACCTAGGTGCTAGGAGGATATCTAGAGAAAATGGAATAAATTTTCAAATGCATGTAGCTGGTTATGGTGTGCTTTGTTTTGATTTGTGAAGTGTATGAAGTTAGAGAAGTTGCTAGTTAAAGAAGAAGAGATTGACTTAATGCTTGGTCCTTAAGCTTGTTGAAGGTCACAAATTATTAAGTGTATTTTATTATCAATGAAATAAGCTTATATGCTATTTAAACTAAATATTTTATCAGGATATTATATTTTTGTTTCAATCTTTAAGCATTTGAATTTAAAAATTTGGGAGTTTGTGATCTTTGTTGCAACAATAAAAAATCTTTCCTGGATTATCAATTATTAATTTGCATCATTTTTAAAATCTTTGAAGCTTTATATTTTGTAGCTTCATTGGAAAAATATATGATTGAGATTTTTTTGGAATATCTATGGTGGAGTTTTCTTGAAATAATTTTCCTTGGATCAAGTAGAAGATGGATAGCTATGATTAATTTTGTTCAAGATGAATGAATGGGATTAAGTTGACTAAACATTGAAAAACTCAAAGAATTCATTGTAACCAAAAATAAGAGGGAAAATCAATTGTTTGATTATTTTGGGGGTGGTGGAGGGAAATAGATAAATTAAATAATAAAAATTAATTAATTAATTAATAATGTGAGGTAAAAACTAAACTAATTAAATTTGTTGGTGTAATTAAGACATTTCACCTTGGTTATTTCTCACCTAGGTCCTAACTACAAATCACTTAAGCTTACTTAGGGAATCACATAGGAATTTGTTGGAGCATCTCCATTTTCGGTGGTATTATCATGTCATCATTTCCACTTTATGTTGTGTCTCCAACTTTAGTGGGTGCACTTTTCCACCTTTGGTGGGTGATCCACCTTTTGTGGTGTTATCACACTAACACTTTTCCACTTTATGTGGGATGATAGATTTTCAATTTTTGTCTCATTTCATAAGATTATGACACTTGTCATAATATTACACACTCCTATGTTTTCACCTTGGCCTATTTAACGAAGGGTTCTCTTATGTACTATCATGCAATCCAATTGATCCATTTGTATTGCATCATTGATAGGAATACACTTTATTCTTGTCATATTATTTCTCTCTTGTTATTGTTTTTTCCATTAGGCATCTAGATCTTGGGTGGATACCTTCATAGGCAATTTTTACATGATATCAAAGTTGTTAGAGTGCCATTGGTTTTCCATTGGAGAGATTTTTTGAGCAATTTTAGAGCTTTGGATTTGTGGCTTTCTTCTTGTAGGTCAAATTGGAGCTTGTTGGGTTATATCTAAGGCTACCATTGGATTCGAGAGATTTGGAAAAGTCAAAATCAACTTTTGTTTTTTCCAAATCCAACTTTGGAGCACATATTTAAATCCATTCAAAGTTTGGAGGGGTGACAGTGATTCAAATGTCATAATTACACAAACGATTTTCAAACAACGATATCTTAGCCATCCAAACTTATTTTTTTGAGATTTTTTATTTTATTTTGGGTATAATTTCATGCTCTTCATAGTGGTGTAGGATTTTTCTATTTTTTGTACATGATTTTTAAAAAAAAAATTGAAATCCTTGTTTTTACAACTTTTGGGGCATTGTTTGGGCTCATATGAACTCCTTTTCAAGTGATTTTTTTTTGAAAGTGCATAATTTTTTTTGTATTTTTGCAGTGGTTATATTAGTTTGTAGTTACTATGATCATAAATTTCACTTTCAACACATAGAATTGTTTAGCTTATTAATAAAAATGTAATGCATAGATCACTACTTGGTCTTTACATATTTATTTGAGTCTAATATAGCTTAATTATGGTAATTATAATCACTAAAAAAATAAGTTTACTTTATATTTGTTTTGCAAGTGGCCATTGTAATTGCACTAAGTATAAAGTGCCAAAACATTACTCTTTGGGGGGTTCTTTGATTGAGTGAATTGGGGGATGTCTTGTGTGCTTGTGCCTCTCTCTCTCTCTCTCTCTCTCTCTCTCTCTCTCTCTCTCTCTCTCTCTCTCTCTCTCTCTCGTGCTCTTTTGATTTTCAGTTATGGGTTCTCTAAATTTCCACTTTTAACTCCAAATAACTATACAACTCAAAAAGTTAATGCATGGAGTAAAATAATGGAAAAATGATCAACTCATTACATCAATGGAACCATTTCAGAATCATCAAATGCTAGTTTGAAAATAGATTGGCTCATTAAAAGAACTGTGACTCTTGGAACATTAAGGAAATATGTATCAACAAATCTTATCTTTCATATTGATAAGTGTAAAACAGCTAAGGATGCTTGGGATAAACTTACTCAATTGTATGGCAAGGTTGATGAGATTATAGGGTACACACTTGAAAGTGATCTCTTAAGTTTGGATCCTAAGAATTTTGATACAATCTAGGGCTATGCCAGTAAGGAAAATGAGCTAAGAACATAGCTCAAGGATTGTGGCATTGAGAAGAAGGATGCACAATTGGTCTTAAATTTTTTGTGGAAGCTTCTTGTTGAATATGCAAATCTTGTTTCTAATTTCCACACTAATTGTTTAACAATGGGGAGTCCTTATACTACACCATCCTTTGATTCATTCACTGATATATTGATGATTGAGCAATAAAAGTTTAACATAATGGGTATTCTCAAGTCATCCAAGTCACATGCTTTGGTGGCTAATCATGAGAAACATTACAAAAAGATGCAAAAGAAATCAAACAATTGCACAAAAGGATAGGGCACAATCTTCCTCTCCTCAACAAAGATATTCTACATCCTCTCCTAAAGTAAGACCATCTAGGAAGGAGAAGCTTACATGTGCATATTGCAATAAGTTAGGACATGAAGAAAACCATTGTTACAAGGATATTGATGAATTGAAGCATCTTCTTGAGAAGAATAGAATCAATTTGTCTTGTATAATATCTACTTAAACTTCTTCTTCCAAACAAGAAGAATTTGATAACGATAAGAGCCACACTTTTGGGACAAGTAAGAACAAAGTACAAGCTTTTTGTGCTACCACAAGCCATGATTATGGGAGATGTCTTCTTGATTCAGGAGCTTCTCATTATATGGCATCTTCATGGTCTATGTTCTCTTCATTTGAGACTTGCAACATTCCACTGATATTGATGGGCAACCATACCTATATGAATGTAATTGGGTAAGGATATATTGATATTGGGGATGATACCTGCAAAGATATGTTGTGCATACCTCACTTAACAAACAATCGGCTTTCCATGTATCAAATCACTCATGGTGCAACAAGGAAGATTGTGGAGTTCTCTTTTAATTCAGTTATCATTGGAGACTTGGAGAATAGAGCTATCATTGTTATTGGGGTGGTGGATCATATATCTTAGTTGTACTCCTTTTTAGACTTTATTCCAATTGATGAACTCAATTCTTTTGATGATGATCACACTTCTAGTGTGGATTTTGATATAAAAGAGAACTTTGGCTTCTTGAAGTTGGGTGTTGTCACATGTGATCCAATTGTTGATCCCTATATTTCATCTCCTCCTATTGATATCACATCTACTATTTCTCATGATGATGCTTGTGTTGCTATAATTTTGGCTCCTTGTGATTCAGTGTACCAAGATATACATTGTCTTCTAGCTACAATTCCTTGGGATTATTACTTGACATACATTGAAAGTTCGTTTGTGGAGTCCTATATTAAGAATTTGGGAGACATCATTGATGACATACATCTCTTTGATGGAGATAATCCTTCTTTAGTTTCTATGAGGGATCTCTCTAACCCTATTGTTCATTCTCTACATGATAATTATTTCAAGTTTGATGTAATTGTGGATACTTATGTACAACATTTGGAGGAGGTATTTTTATCTTTAGACGAGACACTCAAGTCTTTGGATCATTTTCTACATTCATCTTCACTAGATCCTAGATTTTCTTTTATAGTAATGTGGCCTAGTACACCTAATTTGGAAGAGGCAAATTTTAGCATCAACATGGGGACACTTGAGTAGCTTTCAAAGAATCCATACATCTTGAGTTTTCTTCCTACATCTTTGTTTCAGGATTGGGGAGACTACATACATGCACCTTCAGTTTTGTTTCTTCCTAAGGGCAGAAATATTGTTTTGTGATCAAGGAGAAACTTCTACATCCATCTTGGGGCATCTTGTAAATGATGTTGAATTTACATTCAATATGCAAGTTATATTCTACTTAGTATTATCTTGTTTTATCTATTATTGAATTATTATATAAATCTGATTATCTTATTTTATGTGGCAGGAGAGGAGGAGCATTTATAAATTTCAATGTCCATTCTCACACATACCATTTGACATATATAGTGGGTTGGGTACAGTCAAGCGATGCCTTGATAGACCATGTCTTTTGGACATGGCCGATCAAGAAATCACTTGATCATTCCCCCTCGCTATAATGGTGTATGGCGTTTTATTTAACCAACTGGTGTATATTCAAACACCTGATAATTATCGGTGTATGCCAAACAGTGTATGGTTATATTTAATACTTCGAACACTATTCTTTAACACCCGATATTAATCGGTGTGAGTCTAATATACCACCCAATATTTAATTGGTGCAAACATAAACTAATATCGATATCAATTGATAGTCTAACCAATAATCATTAAGTCGTATTTGCAATGGTTAACTTGATTTGTCAATCGGTGAATACGAATAGATTATCAAATCAGGATACTATGATAATGAATAGTTAACATAAATAAAGAATGTTTATCAATTGAATGCTTGAGTTTATTCATTTTAATAATCGATATGATAAATGATTGAATGAGAGACTTCATTTATCTCTCATTCAATCATTTATCTTACTGAAGCTATCTATGCATTAACACTCCCTCTTAGTTAGGTAAGATAAATAAGAGTAGTGTATCAAGCATCACAATTCAACTGATAGTTAGCATTCTTTTACATATTTTAATTTTCTAGGGGATTATATCATCTACTCACAAGATATGAAGTATCACCTAACCACGTGATATAAAATGTCTATCACATTAGTCTTGTGATGACAGGATATCACCTTAGCACGTGATACCGGTATTACCTAAGCATGCAATACTTAAGGATGATCATATGAGAAAATATTCAATTCTCACCTTTATCCAAGTTATGGTAAGCTCACTAACACTTCATATGAATGTTTTACCACAACACAATCATGGCTTCATCCATGATCCACCAGAGATCCAACATGATAATTGGTTTGGACATTATAAGATCATCACCTTATAATGTCTCTATATAAGTGTTCATTATCTTGCGAGATCGTAATCTCTTAGATATGAGCCCAGGGGATAAAATCTAGAGATGTCCTATCATGATAAAAGAGGTTTACACATTAAACATCTTATAGATATGCAAATACAGACTACAAAGCAATTTACCTTTCTATCATACCTAAACCTTTTCTGAAGTGATCAACCTTCACTCTGGAAAGAGGTTTGGTTAGAATATCTACAGTTTGATCTCTTGTACAAACATATTCTAGTTGGATTGCATTCCTGTCTACCATATCTCACACATAATGGTATGGAATCTCAATATGCTTGGATCTGTCATGAAACAATGGATTTATTGAAAGTTTTATGCAGCTCTGGTTGTCACATTGTATAGTAGTGGGTTTCATAGGTTCTCCAAACAACCCCACAAGAAACTTCCTAAGCCATACTACCTCTCGATCAGCCATAGAAGCTGCAATGTATTTTGCCTCGGTGGAGCTTTGAGCTATTGAAGACTCCTTGCTACTGATCCAAGATATCATAGCTGAACCTAGATTGAAGCAACACCCTAAAGTGCTTTTCCTATCTGTCACACTTCCAACCCAATCTGAATCTGTAAATCCATGTAGGTCTATATCAAATTTCTCATATTTCAGACCAAGGTTTAGGGTACCTTGTAGGTATCTCATAATGTGTTTTACTGCAACCAGGTGTATCTCCTTTGGTTCACACATAAATTGACTTAGAGCATTAACTGTATAACAAATATCTGGTCTTGTATTTACCAGGTACATCAGGGACCCAATCATCTGTCTGCGTTGAGTAGGATCAGTGGGTTGTGACTTTGTTGCTTCTTCTTTATGTAAATTGGTTTCCATAGGAGAGGTCACGGGTCTATAGTTTAGCATTCTGAATCTCTTCAAAATATCCAAGGTGTACTTTCCTTGGTTTAGTATAATGTTGTCAGAATTCTGCCATACTTCCAATCCTAGGAAGTAATGAAGGAGTCCTAAGTCCTTCATATCAAATTCTTTGGATAGATCATTCTTGCATTGATCTATAAGGTGATCATTTCCTGTGATTAATAAATCATCAACATATAAAATCAATATTAGCATATCACCTTTATTTATTTTGTAGAAGAGATTAGGATCTGCATCATTTTTGGAGAAGCCTAGTCCTGAGAGATAGGTGTCAATTCTTTCATACCAGGCCCTGGGAGCCTGTTTGAGCCCATAGAGAACTTTCTTGAGTCTACACACATGAGATTCTGCATTATGAATTTCAAAACCATCAGGTTTCTCGAGGTAGACTTCTTCTGAGATCTCACCATTTAGAAAAGTTGTCTTAACATCCATTTGGTGTACCTTCCTCCCTTTTGCTCCTGCAATGGCTAATACAACTCTTACTGATGTATACCTGGCAACAGGTGCAAAAGTTTCTTTATAATCTATTCCTTCCCTTTGTGAGAACCCTCTAGCTACAAATCTGGCCTTGTGTTTTTCAATACTGTCATCTGCAACATGTTTGATCTTAAAAATCCATTTAGATGAAACCACAGATTTCTTAGTTGGCCTAGGAACAATCTCCTAAACATCATTTTTCATAATGGACTGATACTCTTCAGACATGACATCCTTCCATACTTGATCTTCAAGTGCATCTGATACATTGTTTGGTTCTGCTTTAGAGAGATCATTCATAAGGGCAACATAGCTAGTGAATTTATTAGGCCTTTTGCTTTCTCTGAAGGTACCTAAAGGAGAAACAAACTTTTAAGATTCTTCTTCTATTTTGTTGGCCCATAGTGGTCTTTTCTTGAGGTTTTCTCTAGGTGGACTTTGAGTTTCACTTATAGTTTCCTCAAGATTCTCCCTTTGAAGCTCAGGAGTAGGATCTCTATCTAATCTAGGGGTGGGGATATAGACTTCAGGATCTAGAGAGATTTGGGCTCTTTTGAAGGCTAAGTTTTCTTCAAAGATCACATCCCTACTTAGTTCAATATTCTTTTTACCAGGTATATATATCCTGTAGGCTTTGGAGGTTTCACTATATCCTACAAAGATTCCCCTTTTTCCAGAAGGCTCTAATTTTAATCTTTTCTCCTTAGGTACATGAATATAGATAGGGCATCCAAAAATCCTAAGGTGGCCTATATCCGGTTTTGATTTAGTAAAAACTTCCTCAGGGGTCTTATCTTCAAGATGAGAGTGAGGACATCTATTTTGAATATATACAACAGTGCTAGTTGCTTCTGCCCAAAGATTGATATTTAGATTCTGATCAAGAATCATAGCTTTGGCAGCTTCAACGATTGTCCTATTTTTTCTTTCTTCTATCCCATTTTGTTGAGGGTTGTAAGGTATTGTTAACTCCCTCTTAATCCCTGAATTTTTACAAAACTCTTTAAATAATTCTGATGTGTATTCCCCCCCATTATCAGTTCTTAGGGTTTTAATTTTGTTTCCTGAGTAGTTCTCTGTTAGTGATTTGAATTCTTTAAATCTCTTAAGGATCTCTTCTGATTCTTTACATTTCAGAAAGTAGATCCAGGTTTTCCTAGAGTAGTCATCAACAAATATTACATAATACAGAAATCCCCCCAATGAATTTACCGACATTGGTCCACATACATCAGAATGAACTAACTCTAAATTTTTACTTGTTTTCCTAGTACTACTCTGAAAAGCACCTTTAGTATTTTTACCTAGGGTACATCCTGTGCATGCCCCTGAATGATATTGCTTTAGCTTAGGTAGACCTGTGACAAGGTCTCCCATTGATGATAAAGCTCTAAAATTTAGGTGGCCTAGTCTTCTATGCCAGATTTCATTGGCATTTATATTTTCATGAATTAAGGCTAAGTTGGACTCTGTGCATAGCTCATACAAGTAGCCTTGTCTTTGACCAATTATTTTAGCTTTCTTGATGGATGAGTTCTTTGGCCAAGACAATACTTTGTTTTCCATGAAGGTAACTCTATATCCATTGTCCTCCAGTGCTGATATTGAGACTAGATTCCTCTTGATGCCTGGAACATATAACACTCCTCTAAGTTGTAATGATACACCTGACTTTAGTTTGATGGTGCAGTTTCCAACTCCTTTGATAGGGTGTGTAGAATCATCTCTGATGGTTACCTCCTCATCATTCTCCTCTTTCATGGAGTCTAGTACTTCTCTGAATCTTGTGATGTGTCTGGATGAGCCACTGTCGATCACCTAGGAGTTCACTTTGTTTGATGCTTGATTTGTGAGTGCTGAATAGAGCACATACTTCTCGGAGTCCTCTTCCCTTTTGGATTTTCCTGTTTTGGCAAATGTGGCTTGTTTAGCTCTTTCTGGACATTTGGCAACATAGTGCCCAGATTTGTCACATCTGTAACACTGAATTTGAGAGAGATCCTTCTTGAAGGAGTTCTTGCTATGACAAACTTTTCTCTTCCTGAATTGCTTCTACTTGCCTTTCTTGTTTGAGTTCATATTTAGAACTTGTAGATCTTCATCTATATTCTTCTGTTTGATCCCTTTCTTATTTTGCCTTGATTCCTCTTGGAGACAGTCAGCCTTTAGCCTATAGAATTTAGGGAAGTTTTCCCTTGCACAGATGCCTTGGACAAATGTTTCTTAGATGCTAGGCAACCCATCTAGAGCAATGAGGGTTAATTCTTTGCTTTGGATCTCATATCCAAGGGTCGCCAGTTCATCCCTTAAGGTAGATATTTGCATGAAGTAGGCATTGACTGATTCTCCTTTTATCATGGCTATGTGATTTATCTCTCTTTTTAGAGCCAAGGTTCTATTGGCATTGGATATCTCTAAGGCGTCTTCAAGTGCTTTGAACATGTTGAAGGCTGTTTCATGTTTCCTTATAATGGGCATAATGTTGTTCCTTACCCCATCAACTATGATTTTGATAGCCTTATCATTTCCTTCTCTCCAAATTGCTTTGTCAGGTTCAGTCTCAGGTTCTTTAGTTTTAGTCTTTACAAATGATTCAATTCTATTTTCTGTTAGAATCATTTGAATTCTGAATTTCCATGCGGAGAAGTCGTCACCCCCTGCGAGTCTATCTTCAAATCTGATAGCGCTAGCCATTGATAGGATTGTGATGTTGAATAAATACTTGATTTGAATTTTACGTAAAATTGAACAAACTCAGGTTCTATTTAACTATAGCTCTGATACCATGTAAATGATGTTCAATTTACATTCAATATGCAAGTTATATTCTACTTAGTATTATCTTGTTTTATCTATTACTGAATTATTATATAAATCTGTTTATCTTCTTTTATGTGGCAGGAGAGGAGGAGCATTTATAAATTTCAATGTCCATTCTCACACATACCATTTGACATATATAGTGGGCAGGGTATGGTCAAGCGATGCCTTGATCGACTATGTCTTTTGGACATGGATGATCAAGACATCACTTGATCGTGCCCCCTTGCTATAATGGTGTATGGCATTTTATTTAACCAACCGGTGTATATTCAAACACCCGATAATTATCGGTGTATGCCAAATGGTGTATGGTTATATTTAATACTTCGAACACTATTCTTTAACACCCAATATTAATCGGTGCGAGTTTAATATACCATCCTATATTTAATCAGTGCAAACATAAACTAATATCGATATCAATCGATAGTCTAACCGATAATCATTAAGTCATATTTGCAATGGTTAACTTGATTTGTCAATTGATGAATACAAATAGATTATCAAATCACAATACTATGATAATGAACAGTTAACATAAATAAAGAATGTTTATCTATTGAATGCTTGAGTTTATTCATTTTAATAATCGATATGATAAATGATTGAATGAGAGACTTCATTTATCTCATTCAATCATTTATCTTACTGAAGCTATCTATGCATTAACACATCTACCATTGATGCACATTATACATTGAGGGAGGGATACTTGGTCTCTCTTCTTCTCTCTTATGAGGGGGACTCTTTCCTCACATGGGTGTTTTCCTTCTCATTATTCTTTGAGCGTTCTTTTGTATTTTTATCTCTCTTCTGGGGGGAAGATTTTTTGCACTGGATTTTCTCCATATCTTCATTTATGAGTGATTGAATTGCATTTGTTCATGGGTACCTGTTGGTGTAAACAAATATTCATCATGAATATTATTACACTTTACTTAAGTTAACTGAGGATAATGCATCTCTTCATAGTTTGGATTTGAGACACTTAGAGAAGTGTGCACATAGGGATAGAGCTTGTAGGAGAAATTCCACCTTTTGTGATCTTGTTTTGTTGTTACAGTCCACACTCTGTGGGTCATCCACCTCTTGTGGAATATTATATTATTTCTCCTACCTACCCCTAGTATTTCTCACCTACCTTTGTTTCTCATTGAGCCACATGTCATGATTGTGTGCTCGTACATCCATATGGCCTTGCCTATATAAGCAGGCCTATATTCATTGTATTGGTTAATCCAGTTGATCATTTGCATATTGATGAGAATACAGTTTGTTCTTGTCATTATTTTGTCTCTCTTTTATACTTTTCATTGTGCCCTTGATCTTGGCAAAATCTCACATGGTAGCAGAGCCATTAGGGCTTCATTGATTGGTTTTGGAGACATTTTGGAAGGCTTCTATTTTTGGATCTGAGGGATAAGCATTTTTTGGATGCATCTTAGAGAATTTTTGACCTCATCATTGCGTCTGGGAGGCCGTTTCCATAAAAATCGAGTATAAACTCGACTGGTTTTGGCGAAAATTGACTTTTGGGGGTGGAGGATTTTTTTGGCCAATTTGGGTGGTACGACTCCCCTTGCCCCACCATACTGCTTTGTAGGTTGTAGGTTTGGCAGTGACCCCCATACCAGTCCCACCACCGACCACTGAGTGCCACCTGCCACCAGCTTCCGACGGCCCCTTCAGCTCCTCGCACATGCGCTCCGACAGTCCCACGACCACTGGCTCCGGCAGCCCTGAGACCATCGGCTCCGACAGCTCCGAGACCACCGGCCCCTATAGCCCTCCACCATTGGCCTCAATAGCCCCATGACCACCGACCTGATAGCCTTGTGACCATCAGCCTCGATAGCCCTCCATCACCGCTCCGACAAACTCAGTAGCCCCTGTCATTTCCTCGCTCCGACAATTTTTTGCCGATTTTCGAGCGTCGCCGACAGATCTTTGGTGAGTGCCGCCATTTTTCCAATGGCCACCAATAGTGCCATGCAGGAGCCTAGTCACCTGCCCCGTTAGTAGCGTAGCCTAGTCAGTGCCACCCATATTTTTTGCACAGTCAGCTGCCACGTAAGCGCCCAATCAGCCTAGTCTAGGGTGCGACGACCATTTTGATGGTCATACGATCATCAAATTTAGCACATTTTTTGATGACATCAGCATTTTTTGGAAATTTTTAGACCCCTCTCCATTGAGCAGTTTGGATTTTTGGGTCAACTTTGGAGGCCCATAACTTGCTCAATTTTGCTCCTTTTTGGGTGCAATTTTTTTTACTTTGGGCTAATTTTTTGTTCTCTTCGCACTGGTGTGGTTATTGTCTAATTTTGGTGCATAGGTATTTTGGAATTTTCATATTCTCTCAGCTGTACTTGTCTAATCCTCAATTCTGCAACTTCAAAGGCTTCGTTTGAGCTCATACAACCTCCTTTTCAGGTGCTGTTTTTTTTTTAAAGTGCATATTTTTTTGTCTACTTTCATAATATATGATCAGATTTCAGATATTTTGAGTGAAAATTGTACTTTCAAATATTGGTCTTATTTGGCCTATTTGGTACTTGTAATTTTCTTGGATCTTAGTTTAGATCTCTTGCATTATTAGTTTGAGTCTCTTTAGGCCTTATTGAGGCAGTTGTAAAATTGAAATTAGTAGTCCACTTTGCCATTTTTTGCAAGTGGCCCATTGTACACACACTAAGTATAAAGTGCCAAATCATCACTTTTGGAGGGTTCTTTGATTGAGTGAATTTGGGGGGGTGTCTTGTGTGATTGTGCCTCTCTTTCCTTGTGCTCTTTCATTTTTGTTGCAACGAGTCCTCATAAATTTCCACCTTTAACTCCACATAATTATGCATCATGGAAAATTAAAGTATGGAGCAAATTAATGGAAAAAGGTCTCATGCATTACAAAGATGGAACGCTAGCAGCACCACCTGATCCTTAGTCTAATCCTAGTGCTCTTAAGAATGGCTCATTAAGAATTACATGGCTCTTGGAACTTTACGTAAGTATGTATCGGATGACCTCATCTTTCATATTGAGAAGTGTACTACAATCAAAGATGCTTGAGATATGTTTCAGAAATTGTATGGCCAAGTTGATGAAACCAGAGGTTACAAGATTGACAATGAGCTCACCAACTTGGATCCCAAGAGTTTTGATACAATCCAAGATTATGTCACCCAAGCAAATGAGCTAAGAGCAAAGCTTAAGGATTGTGGAATTGACAAAAAAGATGCTCAGTTGATATTCAACTTGTTGAACAAGCTTGCACCAGAATATGCAGCATTTGTGTCTAGCTTCCAAACTCATCGTTTGATAGTGGGGAGTTCCTATGTTATAACTTCATTTGATGCTTTCATAGAAATGTTGATATTGGAACAATCTAAGCTATTGAACATGGGGCTTCTCAAGTCTTCAAAGTCCAAGGCTTTGGTGGCAAATCAAGGGAATCAAGGAAGTCAAGGCAAAGATTCCAACAAGAAGAAGATGCACTCTAAGTCACAGCCACAACAGGAAAAAGGACAAATCATCCTCTCCATCACAAGGCGATTGTTCATCCTCTTCCAAGAAGGGGACACCACCTAAAAAGGAAAAACCAACTTGTGCATATTGCAAGAAGTATGGTCATGATGAGCATCGATGCCACACCAAGCAAGTTGATGAGTTAACAAATCTTCTTAAGAAAAACAACATCAACTTTCCATCCACCTACACAAAGAGGGATTCATCTCCTTCCTCTTCCTCACAGTCTAAGGGAAAAGGGCAAGCATTTGTGGCTAAAAAAGGTTCTTCACAGTAGTGGATACTTGACTCGGGTGCCTCTTATCACATGGGTTCTACAAAGGAGCAGTTTTCTTCATTGGAGCCGTCTAAGGTACCTCACATTTACATAGGTAATGATACACAAGTTGAGGTTGAAGGGAAAGGTTTAGTTGACATGGATGATGGAACATTTGAGAATTTTCTTTATGTTCCTAACTTGTCTACCGACCTTCTCTCTATCTTGCAAATCACTCACTATGGGAATGGGAAAAAGGTTGAGTTTACACCTGATTCAGTTGTGGTAAAGGAACTTGATGATGATGCCTTGGTAGCAGTGGGACAAGTCAATGGCAACTCAAGGCTTTATTCATTCTCCCACTTTGTGCCAAGTTCTCCTTCTAGGGCCTTGCTTACTCATTCAAATTCCAAAAGTAAGTTATGGCATGAGCGGTTTGGTCTCCTCAACTACCGCTATCTTCAACAACTCAGCATGAAAGACATGGTCATAGGTCTATCTTGAATTAGTTTTTCAGAGGGTGTATGTTCAAGTTGTTCCATGGGCAAGTATCATGAGGAGAAGTTTGATAAAGGGAAAGCTTGGAGAGCTTTGGAAGTTCATCAACTTGTTCACAACTATGTAGCAAGTCCATTTCCAACACCTTCATTTAGCAAGGCCTGCTATGTCCTCACCTTCATTGATGACTACTCCCACTTTACTTGGGTCTACTTTCTCATTCATAAGAGTGAAGTATTTGACAAATTTTAGGACTTCCGGGAAAGTGGTCAAGATTGTTCGTACAGATACTGGAAGGGAATATGTGAACAAGATACTTGAGGATTTTTGTACATTTGAGGGGATTGATCTTCAGCATTCTGTTGCATACACTCCACAATAGAATGGAGTTGTAGAGCGCAAGAATAGAACTCTTAAAGAAATGGCTAGCTGTATGATACATGCATGTTCTCTTGATCCGACCTTTTGGGTAGAGGCTATCAGTTATGCCACACACATATAGAATCAGGTTCCTCACAAAGATTTGCAAGGTATTACTCCTTTTGAGGCTTGGGATGGTAGGAAACTGATTGTCAGACATTTCAGAGTCTTTGGGTGTCTAGCATGGGCTCGCATACCTCCACAGAAACACAAGGCATTGGAACCTCAGAGTTGGCCTTGCATATTTGTTGGATATCTTGAGGGTGTTAAGGCATATAGATTGATAGATCCTGAGACACATGAGGTGTTAATTGAGAGGATTGTTCACTTTGAGGAAAGCTCTCCTAGATTAGCCTCTCTACTTCCTCCATCTTCCTCCATTGTGGATAGTGATGCTAGTGATTCAGATGATGAGACTCCTTCAACTCTGACTCACAGGGTTACACCTCTATAGGTTCCACTTATAGTTGACGAGCCTCGTTCTCCACCTCCACCTAGACCTTGTTGGGATCGATAGACACTTGAGTCAGCGAGTTCTCTTGTTGGTGATCCTTCAGATACACAAAGGACTCAATCACAACATCAGGATCTTCCACATGCATTCATTGCTACTACTTCTGATCCATATAAATTTCGGGAAGCATCAGGGGTTCCTGAGTGGGACCACACTATGGAGGAAGAGTATAGTTTCTTGATGAGGAACAACACATGGGTTTTAGTCCATATCCCTAAGGGGAGAAAGATGGTTCGATGTAAGTGGATCTATCAAACCAAGTTTGCAATGGATGGTAGTGTGGATAAGTATAAGGCTCGGCTTGTTGTGAAAGGTTTCTCTTAGGTTCCAGGTGTTGACTATACTGAGACCTTTGTGCCCATAGCCAAGATGAACTCCATTCGCTTGACACTTGCTATTGCTGTAGCTCATGGTTGGGTTGTACATTAGATGGATGTGAAGAGTACTTTTCTTCATGGGGATCTTGATGAGGAGATTTATATGGAGCAGCCACAGGGTTTCATCTAGGATACTTCCTTGGTTCACAGACTAAGGAAATCTCTCTATGGCCTTAAGCAGGCCCCCAGGGATTGGTACGCCAACATGGGTTCCTTTCTTCTCTCAGAAGGGTTCACCAGGTGTCATTCTGATTCGAATGTCTAGATTTTGTGATAGGATGACTCTCACTTGATACTTGTGCTCTATGTTGATGATTTGATCATTACAGGGAGCACCACATCCATCATTAGCAGGGCCAAATCTTCTTTGCATGATAGATTTGCTATGACTAACTTTGGTCTTTTTCACTACTTTCTCAGGATAGTGATTTCACAGTCACCTTCTGAGATTACACTATCACAACCCAAGTATACTCTTGATCTACTTGCACGCTTTCATATGGCTGATTGTAAGCCTACCCCGACTCCCTTTCTTTCAGGAGTCAAGCTTGAGGCTCAGTGTTCTTCTCCACTAGTTGATGCCACATTGTATCGTCGGCTTGTGGGTAGTCGCATCTACTTGACTCATACACGCCATGATATTTCATTTGCAGTTGGCATGGTTTCCCTCTTCATGTAGGAACCACATGAGCTTCATTTGAAAGCCACCAAACACATCCTTCATTACATCCAGGGTACACATCACTATGGGGCTCACTGTGTAGCAGGCACAATACTTCACTTGGTTGGTTACACAGACTCCGATTGGGCTGGCGATCTTGATGATCATAAGTCTACTTCAGGTTATAATTTTCACCTTGGTTCAAGCCCCATTTGTTGGTAGAGCAAGAAGTAGCATGCTATTTCTCTCTCTTTGACTGAGGCTGAGTATCGAGGAGCTGTTAACGCAACTGAGACCATTTGGCTTCAGCAAATTCTCACATAGTTTGGGTTCACCACTCCATGACCGATGGTTCTACATTGCGACAATCAAAGTGCTATTGCAATCTCGAAGAACCCGGTCTAGCACCAGCAGACCAAACACATTGAGATCCATATGCACTACATCTGAGAGCTGATTCAAGAGTAGGTCATTGATTTGTAATATTGTCCTACAATGGAGCAGGTTGCAGACATATTCACCAAACCTTTCACCGAGTGTAAGTTCTAGCAGTTGCGAGCTCTCTTGGGGGTATGGGATGTCTCATTAGGGGGGGTCAGTTGACTTCTCCTTCCTCTCTTATTGGGGGGACTTTTTCCTCTTTGAGGTTTTGTCCTTCTTCTTTGAGAGTCATTTGTACATTCATCTCTCTTTTTGGGGGGATTTTTTTTCCACTGGGTTTTCTCCCTTTCTCCATTTGTGAGAGATTGCATTGCATAGTTTTGCTTGCATTTTCATATTGTAGATGGGTACCTATCATGGCCTAGTAGCTGGGACCCATCTTGCATTGTTGACTTGAGTCTTCATTCTCCTAAGTTGCACTTAAGGGGGGTGTTGGTGTAAATAAATATTCTTCATGAATATTATTATAGTTTACTTACTTTAACTTAGGATAATGCATCATAACATTCATCCACAAGATAACAATTCAATGGAAGAGCTTGGAGGAGTAGGAAGCAGCAATGGGAGAATTCAAAATTCAAATTCTCTGCAAGGTGGGAACTCTAGTTCCAATGGTGGGAACCACCAGAACGAAGGAGCTGGCCCCATGGGAGAGAAGGAAAATCCTTCAGACATTCTGAAGGTTGTTGACATTCCGCAAACTGGTGGTACTCTACCATAGAAGAAAGAGGGTTTCGGGTTTTTGGGGGAGGGGTCTAGCAGGGGGCCCAACCCACGTGAAGAGACCTTGGAGATCTGAAAAGAACCTAGAAAATGGTCATCCCTTTTTGGAACAAAACCATCTAGTAAATCCTCTTTACCTCCTGTCAAGAATATTTCTGATCCTTCCAGTGGAAAGTTTGCTATCTCTATTCCTGATTTGGTTTTGGATCATAATATAAACAGTATGTTGAACTCCCTGGTAGGCAAATTTATGGGTTCACATCCAAACATTGAAGTTGTTAGGGCGTATGTCAAACGAAAATGGGCTCTGAAGGGTAATGTTGAAATCTTGGCTTTTCCTAAAGGCCTCCTATCTTTTACTTTTTCATGTGCAGAAGATAAATTAAGGATACTTTGTGGAAGTCCCTGGATGGTAGGAAAGACAACTTTGGTTCTTTGGAAATAACACCCAAATCTAAACATGAACGACTCTTTTTTGGCATAAGTTCCAGTATGGGTGAAGTTACCAGGTTTGCCTCTTGAATATTGGGCAGAAAGCATCTTCTCAGGAATTGCAATTTCCTTTGGTGAACTCCTCTCTATAGACCTAGTCACAGCTTCAAAAAGGAGACTCACTCATGCTAGGTTTTGTGTAGGGATAGCCCATGATGCAGATATGCCAGAACAAATAGATCGAGTTTCAAAGTTAGGAACATGGAAACAAAAAATTGAATATGAATCTATCCCCTTTGCTTGCTTCCATTGCAAAAAAGTAGGTCACTGGGCAAAATCTTGTCCAATCAAGCTAAAAGTAGAGCCCAAGCAGACTAAACCCTAGGTTGAAAGTAAAAAGGCTCCTGAAAAAATGGTATGGCAAGTTAAAAACTCAGAGAATAAGGAAGCTAACTATAATTGTTTTAAACCAATGGGGGAAAATAAGGAAGTGTCCTCAACTTCTATCTCCAATCCTCCAACCCAGGAAGTATTGAGAGATGAGGCTACCAAAGTAAACATCTCTGTTACAGAGCAGATTCAAAAAAAGGAACTAAAAGAATAGATTGAATCTTCAAATGACACAGATGAAGTGGTTGCTGACACTTATGTGGGTAAGGAAATGCAAAAGATAGAGGATCAACCTGAGGAAGGGGAGATCCCTGGCTCCCAAGAAGAAAAGATTGACTCTTCACCGCTCATGATAATTTCTGAAATGCAAGAAGCCCAAAAATGTGCAATACTAGGTATGAACCTTTTAGATTCAAACCAAAATTCAAAAACTGTAAATAGTTATTTAAATGGTTCCAGAATCCTTAACTGGGGCAATGAAGATGAAATTTTGAGAATCCTCTGTAACTCGGAAGCGGCTCTAGAGAAAGAAGCTGATTGGAAAATACCAAAATACAGGAATAAGAAAGGAACCACTCCCTCAGCTTCTCAACTAAGGAAATCTAGCATAATAGCTCAAGTTGATGCTGGGTATATCTCCTCTTCCCTAGGTTTACCCTCTAACCATAAAGTTAGAGACAAGGAGGCTAGCAAGAACATTGCATATGGGACCCATAAGACTCTTAAGGAGTTAGGAATTAGTAAGTAACTATGAAGATTATCTCTTGGAATATTAGGGGACTTAATAATCCTCATAAACATGATATCATTAGGAATATTATAAGGGATAGTAAAACTGATGTTTTTCTTATTCAAGAGACCAAAATGAGTAGAGAAAAAGTTGAATCTTTGAAGTTTTTCAAAAATGGTAATATCAGTGGTGGTAGTTCGGAAGGCACTTCAGGAGGCATAGATACCATTTGGATCCTTAACAATGTTAAAGGCCATGTTCTTATTTAGGAAATTTTTTTCTCTTGCATTAGATTTGAGCATTTAAAAGATGGAACTTCATGGGTTCTCACTAACATTTATGCTCCCAATACCTTGAAAGCTAGAAATTCCTTCTAGAAAAAACTTATAGAAGTTAGGGATAGCTTCAAAAATCTTAGCTGGCTGGTCATGGGAGATTTTAATACTCCTTTGAGAGAGGAGGAAAAATTTGGAGGAAGCCCCTCTCAGTTGGAAAGTAGGCTGGCCCTAATAGATTTTATTAACACTCAGGCTCGCAACGATGTGGAGATATAGGGTTGTAATTACACATGGACTAATAGAAGAACTGGCAATGATCTTATCCAAGTTTGCCTTGATAGGACTCTCATATTAGATGACTGGTACAAACATTATTTTTATTCTATGTCTGCCCACATCCGAGTTGGGTTAGATCATTTTCCTATCACCTTCACTACCAACCCTATTAATAGAAGGAGACACTTTCCTTTCAGATTTGAAAAAATGTGGACTTATCACCCAGATATCACCTATAATATTAAAAAATGGTGGAGTATCCAAGTTGAGGGAATTGCTATGTATGAGTTGTAAAGAAACTTAAAAGTGTTAAGGACAATATAAGACTCTAGAATAAATCCAGCTTTGGGAATATCTTTGAGGCTAAAGGTAAATTTCAAGATGAGCTTAAAAAAATACAGGCCCAAATTTTGAAGGATGGTTTCAATATTGTGTCCATTGCTGATGAAAATGAGACTCTTAAAAATACCATGAAATCATTGATAAAGAGGAAACTTTCTGGAAGCAGAGATCAAGATGCATTTGGCTAAAGGAAGGAGATAGGAATACAAGATTTTTTCATATGTCGACTATCAAGCATAAAGCAGCTAATAGGATAACCAAACCTATTGTGGATAATGGGGAGCTGGTCAAGGAGGAAGAAATAAGGAATGAAGCTAAAAGGTACTTTTCGGATCTTCTTAGGAGGGATCATAGTTTGGATGTTGATGCTCAATCTTCTTTCCTTCAAAATATTCCTTGTCTCATTCATGAATAGATGAATGTCTCCCTTTCTTCCATTCCTTCGATCTTGGAAATCAAAAATGCTATTTTTTCCTTTGATGGTAACAAAGCTCCCGGTCCAGACGGTTTCCCCATGTTCTTTTTCCAAGATTTTTGGGACATAGTCGGGAAAGATGTCTCTAATGGGGTCAAGGAATTTTTGGGGGCTAGAAGACTTTTGAAAGAAATCAATGGTACTTTCATTTCTCTCATTCCCAAAATTCAAGGTGCAGACTCTATGGACAAGTTTAGACCAATAAGTTTATGCAACTCTTTTTATAAGACTATTTCCAAGGTTCTTACCACCAGAATTCTGACTTTCCTTCCTTCTTTGATTAATCATTAGCAAAATGGTTTTGTCCTTGGAAAAAAAATTCTTGACACCATTATAACTATCCATGAGAATATTCATTCTCTTGTTAGGGCCAAGAAGCAGGGTCTCATCCTTAAGATTGATCTCTCCAAGGCCTATGACCGGGTTGACTGGCCTGTTCTTGTGAAGGTTCTTATGGCTTTTGGTTTTTCCACTAAATGTATTGACCTCTTCAGCTAGCTGATTACTTTAGCCTCTTTTGTTGTTCTTGTTAATGGTTCTCCTTCCCCCTTCTTCCAAGCTTCTAGACGACTAAGGCAAGGGGATCCCATTTCCCCTATCCTCTTCATCATTATGGCATAATGTTTTGGTAGTTTCATAAAAAATATGGTAATGCAAGGATCTTTTAAGGGACTCCAACCTTCTTCTGCTAACCTTATTTGCTCCCATCAATAGTTTGTGGATGATACTATTATCATGGGGGAAGCAATTATCTTTGAAGCTAGAACCGTAAAGAATACTCTTTATAAGTTTGCCTTAGCTTCTGGTCAGCTCATTAATTGGGTCAAAAGTGAAGTTTTTTTTTCTGATAACTCAATGATGAATGGATACTACCAAATTGGTACTGAGAGGGGGGGGGTGTGAATTAGTACAGACAAAAACAAAATCCTAAACCGGTTTGTCAGTAGACACTGTACTTTGACAGATAAATAGTAACACCGGTCTTAAACAGAGTACAACTGGCAAAACCTAGAATAATTGAGACAAGCATAAACCGGTTGACACTTATCTTTTTATACAATCTAATACTTCATTTCCATTTCACCCTAGTGCATGAACAGGTAATCTATCATCAAAGATATATAAACAACTAGATTAACATGATTTACCTCTAGACACAAATCACTTAAACCATCACATGAATAACACCACACATGACACACATATTTTCACGTGGAAACCCAACTGGGAAAAACCACGGTGGGGATGAGTACCCACAAGCTATTTTTGAACTCTTTAGAAGTTCGCTCTGTTAGGAGCCTTTTCCGATTAAAGACTGATACAATAGGTTCTATTAGGAACCGATTCTGTTAGGAATCACCCAGTTAAGGGATGGCTAGAATACCCGGTTAAGGGTTAAACCCTGTTAAAGGTTACCTTGTTAGAGAATTTCAAGAACTCAATGGTTTTGAGTCACCCTGTTAAAGGATTTACAGTAAGCCAGTTAAAGCTACCCTGTTAAGGGATTTCCCAACTGTTAAAGTGGTTAGAGATCAATAGGTATTACAATGATTTGGTAACAACACTCAATGCCAATGCAGATCTGCTTTAGCTCCTCTTCACCTTCTGCACTCACACTCTGCAGGTATCACTTCTCTCTTTTGGTTTGGCAAGAATCATGTATCTCTTCACTTGGATACTCACACACAACTTTTTCCAACAACCTCAGAAAGAAACACAACATCGACCTTATAGGAAATAGATAGGTCGGTAGCATAAACCCTAAACCCTAAACCTGTTAGGTTAGGCAATTCAAATGGTTCAATCCTGACCATTGAGCACATTGCATTAAATGCAACAATCTTGAACCAATCTCAAGACATTCTCCATCGTTCATTTTCCACCAATTTCATGGCGGCTGATAACCCATCACGCATTATCACCGTTTATAGGCTTCGCACATTCCCGAGGTAGATAGGAACAATCTCCTTCATGCAAGATCCTTCACGAGCATAAGGCTCACATGGCAACATGATATGTTCTTCATTACAATGCTAACTCATCGCATAAAGTCACCGGTTGAGTCACACAGGTTTGAAGCACTTCAACTGGAAACCCTAAAGTTGAGACTACCAACCGGTAGTCATACAACACTTCCATGTGCTGGTTCCCATAACCATATGTCAGCTCACCTTGAAAAAACACATCGCTTCACTTTGGCACATATACCAGTTCACAATGTTATACCAGTTCTCACATATACCAGTTCTTGGTAACATACTGGTTCTCTCTTCTTCAACATATTGACATCAATGACAACATACAATGTCATCATGTCCTCATACCGGTTCACATAATGCCAACAATCTCCCCCTTTGGCATTGACGACAATATACAAAGATATCTCGCCACTTCACATCTTCTCCCCCAATTTCTACAGATATCTTCTCCGCTTCACTTCTTCTCCCCCTTTGACAACAATGCCAAAGTGGAGGCACAAGCTTCCCTATTCCATTATGCTGCTCCCCTTGAGGAGTAGCATCCTTCAACACATCAATCATGAAGAAAAATTTGACTATGCAATACTTGACTAATGTGGAGCATATACCTTTAGTTTACTTCTTGAAGGGGCAACACCCCTAATTCACCTCTTAAGTACATAAATGTAGCCTTTGGGAGAGGCTTGGTGAATATGTCTGCTAACTGCTCCTTACTGGAAACATGTTCTAGTGCAATCTCTTTGTTCTGAACCTTTTCCCTCAAGAAATGATACTTAAGCTCAAAGTGCTTGGTTCTAGAATGTAAAACCGGATTCTTGGAGATGTTAATTGCACTAGTATTGCCACAAAATATACTTACCAGTTCAAATACAGGAACTTTGAAGCCATTTAATACATGCTTCATCCAAATTGTCTGAGTGCAGTTCATGAAAGCTACAACATACTCTGCTTGCATTATAGACTAAGAGATATGATAACTCAATGATGAACAGATAGTACTAACCTAATACTGAGAGGGGGGGGTGAATCAGTATAGACAAAAATACAGTCCTAAACTGGTTTGACAGCAGACACTTCAAATGACTGGCAAACAGTGACACCGATTTATAACAAAGTGCAACCAGTAAAGCTAAGAATGACTGAGACAAGCATTAACTGGTTACTCACTTAGCTTTTCACTCAGCTCAAGACTACACTACAATTTCACCCTTATGCATAAACAAGTAATCTATCATCAGATCATAATAATAGCTAGTTCAACATGTTTTATTGATAGGCATAAAACACCGAACCATCATATGCTTGACAGACAATAGGAAAGCATCACACACGACACATATATTTTTCACATGGAAACTCAAATGGGAAAAACCATGGTGGGGATGAATACCCACAAGCTATTTTTGAACTCTTTAGAAGTCCACTTTGTTAGGAGCCTTGTCTGGTTAGAGACATTACAATAGGTTCTGCTAGGAACCGATCCTGTTAAAGATCACCCAGTTAAGGGATGGCTACAATACCATGTTAAGGGTTAAACCTTGTTAAAGGTTACCTTGTTAGAGGATTTCAAGAACTCAATAGCTAAAGGATTTCAAACTTAATAGCTTTGAATTACCCTGTTAAAGGATTTACAACAAGCCGGTTAAGGCTACCCTATTAAGGGATTTTCCAATTGTTGAGGTGGTTAGAGATCAACAGGTATTACAATGATTTGGTAACAACACTCAATGCCAATGCAGATCTGCTTAAGCTCCTCTTCACCTTCTGCCTTTACACTCTGCAGGTATCACTTCTCTTCTTTTGGTCTAGCAAGAATCACATATCCCTTCTCTTGGATACACACACACAACTTTTGCCAACAATCTTAGAAAGAGACACAACATCGACCTTATAGGAAAATAGATAGGTCGGTAGCATAAACCCTAAACCCTAAACCTGTTAGGTTAAGGAATTCAAATGGTTCAATCCTGACTGTTGAGAATACTCCATTAATTGCAACATTCTTGATCCAATCTCAAGACATTCTCCATCGTCCATTTTCACCGATTTCATGGCAGTTGATAACCCATCACACATTATCACCATTTTATAGACTTTGCACATTCCCGAGGTAGATAGGAACAATCTCCTTCATGCAAGATCCTTCACGTGCACAAGGCTGACGTGGCAACATGATCCGTTCTTCATTACAATGCTAACTCATCACACAATGTCACTGGTTGAGCCACACAGGCTTGAAGCACTTCAACCAGAAACCTTGAAGTTGAGACTACCAACCAGTAGTCATACAACGCTTCCATGTGCCGGTTCCCATAACCATATGTCGGTTCACCTAACTATATGCCGGTTCATCATGAACAAACACACCGCTTCACTTTGGCACAAATGTCGGTTCACAGTGTTATACCGATTCTCTCATATGCTGGTTCTCACCTCTTCAGCATATTGACATCAATGACAACATACAATGTCATTATGTCCTCATACCGGTTCACATAATGCCAACAGGATACAACTCTGCTTCTTACTCATCCATGAGACCAGTCTACCACTGAGAAAGAATGCACCACCAGTTGTGCTCTTCTGGTCATCCACATTACCTGCCCAATCAGCATCTATGAATACTTTCAAGTTGAAGTCCTTGCCATATGGATACCACAATCCATAATCAATAGTTCCCTTCAGATACCTAAGAATCTGCTTGACTGCAACCAAGTGGGATTCTCTTGGACTTTTCTGGAACCTTGCAGTAATGCCAACTGCATGTGCAATATCTGGTCTGCTATGCACTACATAATGCAACTTACCAATCATTGATCGGTATTCCTTCTCATCAACCAATGCTGAGTCATCTTCTTTGGATAGTTTACAATCGGTCACCAATGGTGTACCAACCGGTTTGCTATCTTCCATGCCAAAGGTCTTCAACACCTCTTTCACATACTTGGACTGAGTGATAAAGATTCCATCTTTCATCTATTGAATCTGTAGTCCAATGAAGAACTTAATCTCCCCTATGAGTGACATCTCAAACTCTTTCTTCATCTCATCTACAAACTCATGACTCATCTTGTCATCTCCACCAAAGATAATATCATCAATAAATACCTCATAGATCAGGATCTGATCTCCTTCAAACTTCAAGTAGATATTTCTATCTTCGCTTGTTGTCTCAAATCCAATCTTCACAAGATGGGAGTGTAAGCATTCATACCATGCTCTAGGTGCCTGCTTTAGACCATATAAGGCTTTATGTAGCCTACATACCATGTCACCGTCTTCAGATAGGGAAAACCCATCTGGTTGCTCTATATACACCTCCTCTTCAAGTACACCATTTAGGAATGCAAATTTTACATTCATTTGATATACTTGAATCCTTTAAAAGCTGCATATGCAAGAAGCATACAAACTCCTTCCAATCTGGCTACAGGAGCAAAGGTTTCTCCATAGTCTTCTCCTTCTTCTTGATCATATCTTTTACACACTAGTCTGGCTTTGTTTCTAGTCACTGTACCATCTTCATTCAGCTTATTTCTGAAAACCCATTTGGTACCAATGACATTTTTATGCTCCGGTCTGGGTACCAAAGACCATGTACCATTTCTCTCTATCTGGTCAATTTCCTCTTCCATTGCCTTGAACCATTCTTCATCTTTATGTGCCTCTTTGAATGATTTAGGCTCAAATTCAGAGATCATGCATGAGTTTTCTCTAACCTTTCTTCTTGTAAGGATTCCTGCATCCTTCTCTCCTATGATTTTCTTAGGATCATGATTCAACTTGACATACCGAGGAATGGTCTTGATAGATTCCTCTTGCTTTTCTTCTTCATCCTCATCTCCATCAGTATCAACAGCTACATCTACCAGTGTAGGAACATTGTTACTGGTACTTGGTTGACTGGCAACTGGTTCCCAGAAGGTTACAATCGGTTCCTTTACCACTTGCTCACTGCCGGTTTCCTCAGTTTTCTCAAAGGTTTCATCAACTCTTACATTGATGCTTTCCATAATTCTCTGAGTCCTATTATTGAAACACTTGAGAGCTTTGCTCTTGGTGGAATACCCTAGGAATATTCCCTCATCACATTTTGCATCAAATTTTCTCTGGTATTCGCTCCTCTTGATGTAACATTTGCTACCAAACACTCTAAAGTAGCTAACCACAGGTGTCTTACCTATCCAATACTCATAAAGAGTTTTATCCTTACCTTTTTTGATGAGTACCCAGTTCATTGTGTAGACTGCAGTGCTCATCGCTTCTCTCCAAAAGGTGTGAGCTACCTTTCCTTGAATCAACATAGTTCTAGCTGCTTCAACCACAGTCCGGTTATTCCTCTTTGCTAGGCCATTCTGTTGTGGAGTTTGGGGGCAGACAGTTGCCTCTTGATGCCATGCTCTTCACAGTACTTGTTGAATTCACCAGAAGTGAATTCCCCTCCTTGATAAGTTCTCAAGCACTTGATCCTTTTACTGCTTTCCTTCTCCACTAATGCTCTGAAAGCTTTGAACTTTACAAAAGCTTCAAACTTATCTTTCAAGAATGTGACCCACATCATTCTTGAGCAGTCATCAGTGAGAATCATGAAGTACCTATCGCCCTGCACACTCCTAGTTTTCATAGGACCACACAAATTAGTATGCACAAGATCAAGCAAAATGTCAGCAGTGAAAGGTTTACCTTTAAAGGTTGAGGAAGACATTTTCCCTAGTTGACACTCTCTGCACAAGGTATTTTCTGGTTTGCTCAACACTAGCAACCCTCCAACTGCCTTGATCTTACTGGCCTTCATAATGTTATCAAAGTTTACATGGTAGAGTCTCCTATGCCATATCCAGCTATCATCAAATTTAGCCATAAGACATGTACTTATATTTGCATTCAGCTGAAATAGGTTACCTTTGGTTTGCATGTTGGTAGCCACCAATTCACCATTCTTTCCTTTGATTCTGCACACTCCATTCTTGAATTCCAGAATGAGACCACTATCATTCAGCTAGGCAACACTCAGAAGGTTGTGTCTTAGACCATCAACCCAATACACATTGTTAGCATTACTCTTTCCATTCAAAGAGATGTACCCTCTACCTTTGACCATACATGGTGCATCATTACCAAAGTGAACCACACCACCATCATACTCTTCCAAGGATAGAAACTTGCTCCGGTAGTGATATGGTGAGAATAGCCACTATCAATAATCCACTCATTGGAACTATCAAAGCAAGAGACAAGAGCCTTCTTGTCTGACACATCTTCCTTGACAACAACAAACACAATATCTTCATTTTCTTCATCTTCTGACTCCTCATCTGTGACACCTTCATCAACTGCCATAAAACAGTTTCTCCTGTTTCCTCCTTTGAATTTCTTGAACCTTTCTGGTTTGTCCTTGTTGTCACCATTAGGACAGTTTATAGCAATATGTCCTATCTGGTTACAAGAAAATCATTTCAAAGGGAGCTTACCTCTGTATTTACTGGTTCCTTTAGGAAGTTTCCTGGCAAGAAGAGCTTCAAATTCCATCGGGATCTCCTCATCATCCATTTATCTGCTCTGTCTTGGTTCACCACTAGTGCTAGCTTCTTTTCCTTTTCTGGATGGTACAACAAAAGCTTTAAAAGCTGATTTAGTCTTTTGAACACTACCATCAAAACTATTTAGCTCATAGGCTGTCAACTTTGTAATGATGGAGTATAGGGATACCTTAGTCTTGTCTATTGATCACAACTCTTGAATAGAAGAAACCCTTATTGCATAGATTGGTAATAAGGATCTCAGGACTTTGCTTACCATGGTGGAATCTTCCATTTTACCACCTACACTCTTGATATCTCCAACAATAGTTTTGATTCTTATTCCATACTATTGAATGGTCTCTCCTTCAACCATTTGCATGTCTTCAAACTTACCTCTAAGGCTTTCTTCCTTAGCTTGTTTTACATGCTCATCACCGCCATAGATATTTTCAAGAGTATCCCATACTTCTTTGGGATTTACTTTATCTTGGACATCAATAAACTCAATGTCAGATAAACTGCTAATTAGGGCTACCATGACTTGCCCATTCTCCTACATCTCTCTCTTTTGGTCATTGGTGAGAGTATCGGTAGGGGCAACATAGGCATTCTCAACATAGCTCTAGTGTTGAGCACCCATGCTTCTGATTTATATCTTCATTCTAACTTTGGACCTTCCCTCTTCATCATTAGACTGGGATCTTTTCCTCAACTGGTTAAGCTTATAACACAGAGGACCTGGAGGACGCTCTGATACGAATTGATAACTCAATGATGAACAGATACTACCAAACCGGTACTAAGAGGGGGGGGGGGTGAATCAGTATAGACAAAAACATAATCCTAAACTGGTTTGTCAGCAGCCACTGTGCTTTGATAGATAAACAGTAACACCGGTCTTAAATAGAGTACAACCGACAAAACCCATAATAATTGAGACAAGCATAAACCAGTTGACACTTATCTTTTCATAAAATCTAATACTTCATTTCCATTTCACCCTAGTGCATGAACAAGTAATCTATCATCAAAGATATATAAATAGCTAGGTTAACATGATTTACCTTTAGACACAAATCACTTAAACCATCACATGAATAACACCACACATGACACACATATTTTTCACATGGAAACCCAACTAGGAAAAACCACGGTGGGGATGACTACCCAGAAGCTATTTTTGAACTCTTTAAAAGTTCTCTCTGTTAGGAGCCTTCTCTAGTTAAAGATTGATATAATAGGTTCTGTTAGGAACCGATCATGTTAGGGATCACCCGGTTAAGGGATGGCTAGAATACCCTGTTAAGGGTTAAGCCCTATTAAAGGTTACCTTGTTAGTGTTGGCATATGCACACTCCAATGAGACATTGTAGGTGATTGAAGGTTTTGTCATTGATGGCAACCTTACAATCCTATGGCACTGGAAAGGCATTACACCGGCACTAGCAAGATTAGACTCTACACCAGCACTTAGACCACCGACACTGGTAGAGAAAGGCAGCATACCGACATAGAGGCCGATAGGTTTTTTGTTATATTATATTTTGTTTATTATTGTAAAATCTTTGTAAGTCGACTTGGCATCATTGTAAAATGACTCATATATATAAGAGATCATTATAGAACATTTATAAGTAAGGAAGCAAGTGAGAAGAATATATTAGGCAAAATAAGGCAGACCTATTATGCGAATTATAGGTTAAGGGTTTATGTAAGAAGCAGAGCAAAAACTGGTACTGGATCTGGCATTATAGATGCTATTTTGAAGCAGTACAAGATACTGGATTTGTATAATCCATTTTTGTAAGTCAATGAGACTTCCTATTTTGTATTTGAGCAATGAGCTCTAGGCAATTGGCCTTTCTGCATGTGCAAGCCCCTCCTGTAGAAGTATTATTCTCTTATTGGCCAGTAAGTGAATATTGTGGGTCACAAATCCCACCGAGGTTTTTCCCACATCAGGTTTCCTTGTTAAAACATTGTGTTATGGTGTGTTTTTCATGTGGTTGCTTTTAATTCTGTTTATTGCATTATTTCTTGCATACAGGTACACTGTTATAATATGTTCTACATGTTTTAAGTTAAGAAATTCAATTCACTGGTTAGATACTGATTCACCCCCCCTCTCAGTATCTGTGCGAATCCTAACAGTTAGAGGATTTCAAGAACTCAATTGTTTTGAGTCACCCTTTTAAAGGATTTACAGTAAGCCGGTTAAAGCTACCCTGTTAAGGGATTTCCCAACTATTGAAGTGGTTAGAGATCAACAAGTATTACAATGATCTGGTAACAATAGTCAATGGCAATGCAGATCCGCTTTAGCTCCTCTTCACCTTCTACACTCACACTCTGCAGGTATCACTTCTCTCTTTTGGTCTGTAAGAATCACGTATCTCTTCACTTGGATACTCACACACAAATTTTTCCAACAACCTCAAAAAGAAACACAACATCAACCTTATAGGAAACAGATAGGTCGGTAGCATAAACCCTAAACCCTAAACCTGTTAGGTTAAGAAATTCAAATAGTTCAATCTTGACCATTGAGCACATTGCATTAAATGCAACAATCTTGAACCAATCTCAAGACATTCTCCATCGTTTGTTTTCCATTGATTTCATGGTGGCTGATAACCCATCACGCGTTATCACGATTTACAGACTTCGCACATTCTTGAGGTAGATAGGAATAATCTCCTTCATGCAAGATCCTTTACGCGCACAAGGCTGATGTGGCAACATGATCTTTTCTTCATTACAATGCTAACTCATCACACAAAGTCACCAGTTGAGTCACATAGGCTTGAAGTACTTCAACTGGTATTCATACAAAGCTTCCATGTATCGGTTCCCATAACCACATGTTGGTTCACCTTGAACAAACACACTGCTTCACTTTGGCACATATACCGGTTCACAATGTTATACCGGTTCTCACATATACTGGTTATTGGTAACATATCGGTTCTCTCTTCTTTAGCATATTGACATCAATGACAACATACAATGTCATCATGTCCTCATACCGGTTCACATAATGCCAACATTTTCATCAATACTCCAGAGAGAAGACAACAAAGAATCAATAGAATCCTGGAATGCAGGATTGTTGATCTTCCTGCGACCTATCTTGGCCTCCCCATGGGCATTGCACCTCTTGATCCTTTCTAGAGCTCATTAGTGGATAAATTTTATAAAAAGTTAGCAGGTTGGAAAGGAGCCTTTTTGAGTCAAGCTGGAAAGCTTCAATTTCTAAAAGCTTCCCTTCAAAGCATACCAATCTATGTCCTAAGCCTTTTCAGAATTCTAGTTAAGTATGCTGATGTAATTGAGAAAATTCAAAGAAAATTTCTTTGGTCAGGGGTTAAGGACAAGAAAAGAATGTCTCTTGTGGCTTGGGATCAGGTATGCAGACCGAAAAGTAAAGGAGGTCTGGGCCTGAGAAGAATCCGGACCTTAAATGAAGCTCTCCTATCCAAGCAAGTCTGGAGAATGTTCTATTCAGATACTGAATGGTGTAAAATCTAGCGAAGTAAGTACTCTCTTATGTCCTCTTCTCTTTCTTCTTTTATCAATTCAGAAATCAGTATTAATGGGTCCCATATATGGAATCATGCCTCTAAGTACAGAGAAAGCATTGCTAAAGGAGTTAAATGAAAAGTTGGAAATGGTAGGAGAGTTAAATTCTAGGAAGACCCCTAGCTTTTTGATAAACCCTTGACTGATTTCCCTTAATGGGCCCCTCATGCTCCCTCCTGTATTAGAATTTTTGGCACCTTAGTTGAAGGGTATTGGACTGGCAATAAATGGAAAAACATTGAAAGTATCCACCCAAGCTTCATAAAGCTCAAGATCCACCTGTCTTCAGTCTAGTTGAACAAAGAGGAAGACTCCCTCATTTGGAAATATGAACCCAAAGGTATCATTACTGTTTCTTCAATGTATGGTGTTCTCTCCTCCACCCCTCCTGTTAATCCTTTCTGGTCTACAGCTTGGATTAAGGGTCTGACCCCCAAAATCAACTTTTTCTATTGGACAATACTTCAAAATAAAATATTGCCCCTAGATAACCTCAAGGGTAGAGGTTTTGCCTCTCCTAATAGATGTTCTCTGTGTCTTAAGGAGGAAGAGTCAGTGGACCACCTAGCCATCCACTGTTCCTTTTTTGCTTCGGGCTGGGAAGGGTTTCTTAAAAGTTTTAGCATTGATTGGGTGTATCCTAAAACTATCAGTAAGTTGTTCTACTCCTAGAATATCCATTGGTCTAACTCCTTTTTGAGATCTTTGGGGTAGCTATCACTTCCTCACATTTCATGGGGATTATGGAAAGAAAGAAACAATCGTATCTTTAGGGACACATCCCTCAATCAGGATATTGTGTTCCAAAAAATACAATGGGCGATTGTGGAGAATATTGGGATCATTGGGGGTCCCAGTTTTTCAACCAACCCCTTGGAAGCTAATATCTTATGTTCTTAGAATTTGAAGAATGCTGGTAGCTCTGACCCCAAGCAGGAAAAAAGACTTGAAGCAAGATGGCAAACTCCCCCTCATGGTTGGTTCAAAGTTAATTTTGATGGTGCTGCAAAAGGTAATCCGGGCTCTACGGGTTGTGGAGCTATTCTTAGAGATGATAAAGGTATATGCAAGGAAATGATTGCGGTCCCAATATGGAGTCAAACAAACCACAAAGCAGAAGCAATGGTAGCTCTCCAATGAATTCTCCCTGATAAAAGATGGAACTTCCCCTTCATATGGATTGAAGGGGATTCAAACAACATCATTAAATGTCTCAAGGGGACCTCTAATCCCTCATGGTCAATCAATAATATTATAAAAGCAGCTAGAGACCTTATTAGCACTTTTGAAAAATTTACATATCTCATATCTACCATGAAGCCAATGGGTCTGCTGACTGGTCAGCCAATGCGGCGATCAATAAAGATGAAATGATTACATGGATGAGAGAACAATGACTCCTTGAGGATGTCAGACTAATCATTTTTAAGGACCGATATAGTAGCACTCCAAAGATTTTTGATGGACAAAGCAATAATGAAACAAAATAAATGGAGTACTCTGAGTTATTATAATAATGTCAACATCATTTATTATAATACTCATTCTATCACTTCCCATGCTTTCTAGGTAAATTTGGTAGCTCTGAGAAACTTTTTGTCTAAAACTCTCTGCAAGTTTCATTTTTCTGCTCTAAACAATGAAAACATGGGCAGAAACAGACATCAATACGAACCTAGCAGCTGCAAGGAATGGAATCAGAAGGAGGAGGTCTGGAATATTTTGCAGAAGGGAGTGTTTTATAAATTCATGGAGAGACTCCATGGATGGGATGACATGGTCACCAGTTTCTTCTGCAAAAACTGGAGAAAGGGCACTTTGAAGATGGAAGACTAGTTTGTTGTCATAGATGAAGATCTTATCACCCAAGCCATGGGTCTCCGAAGGGAAGGAATCAACTTCTATAGAGATAGAAAAGTGAGTAAAGAGGCCATTGATAGATATCTTGAAACCAACAAGGAGAAAAAATGCTTGGTGAAGCTAATTAAAACTTACCATCCCCCTAGGGCTTTTGTTAAACCATGGCGGGAGGTCCTCTTTGTTATAATGCGCTATATTACATTGGATGGTAGATTTACTAAAGTATACGACTACCATTTTTTTTTTCTGAATTATTTTAGGCATGATGAGAAGGTTAACTTTCCTTATTTTCTGTTATGCTCTATGAATTCCACCATTAAGGCCTATAAAGAGAACCCTATGGGGAACACTGCCATGCATCAAGGCTTAATGGTTCTTATTTATGACCATCTCAAGGCTAATCAGATTGCCCGCCCACAACCCTCTATTGAGTCTGAGGAGGATGGTCAAACTCTATTTTTCTGTGGATGAGGGTTCCAATAGTGACCCAACAAGTGACTACGAGGAGAGTTTGGATGACTCCGAATTTGAAATTAGTAAGAAGAGGAAATATATGCAAACTAGACCTTCTTCCTCAAAGGGCAAAAAACCTAAAGGCAAAATCCTCCATATTAGCTCCTCCTCCTCCTCGGAGGTCTCCGAAGACTTAGAGAAGGAGAAACCCTAGGGTTCTCTGAAAAAGAAAACTAAAGTCCATACTCAGACTAGAAACAAGCATAAGAGAAAGGTGGAGAATGTGAAGAAGTTGGAGGCTCATAAGCAGGAAAAGATTTGTGAAGTTGAATAGAACCTGGAGATGGTGACCACTGGAGAGGTTCATAGGGTTGACGACATAGCTACTATTGATGACACTTCAAAAAAGGAACAAGACAAGTTCAGTAAGATTGATCTTCCCCCGTACCCTCCTCTTGAGGGTATGAAAGGTTTTATGGATACCATGAAGTGGTTAATAACTAGTTACAAGAAAGCTGTGGATTTCAACAAAAAGCTCATCCACAGAATTCAGATTCTGGAAACTATCAACATTGGGGAAGGGAAGACTATGGCTGATTATATTGAGGATCTGAAAATACTATTGCAAAATTTGAAAATATAAGAGACTCCTTCAACCCTAGATTTGAGAAAATAGAGAAAGACCTGCTAGAGAGGAAAACTCTTGCTGACACTATGGATCAAACTATATCGGGCACTGTCAGTAAAGTGAGCAAAATTGAGGATTGCCTCAAGAGTATTGTAGAGAAAAGTTTAGACATCCTGGAGGTTTCTGCTGGCAATACTAAAACTCTCATCAGCAAATTGGACAAGGAGAAGGATACCTAGGATATTGACCCTGACACTGAAGGCATAGGAGATTCTCAAGGACCTAGAACTAGAACTAGAGGTAAAAAGAAAGAAAAGAAGCCTAATAAGGACCTGGATGATATCAAAGCTATTGCGGCCACCTATGACTAGTTGGTGAAAAAGGTGGAGGACCTTCTGAAGACTATAACTGTGTAGTGCCTTCCTAGTTTCTTTGTTGTTTCTTTCTTTTGTTGTCTTTTTGGTTTGCTGGCTTTTTTTTCAGTCATTTTGTAAGCGGTTTCTATGCTCTAGACTCTTTGATGACGTATCTTAATTTCTTATGTTAAAGGTTTCGGGTCCTAAAAACCTGTTTTTCTTAATTAATCAGAACTTAGGATAATGCATCTCTTCATAGTTTGGATTTGAGACACTTAGGGAAGTGTGCACATAGGGATAGAACTTGTAAGAGAAATTCCACCTTTTGTGGTCTTGTTTTCCTGTTACACTCCACATTCGGTGGGTCATCCACCTCTTGTGAAATATTATATTATTTCTCCTACCTACCCCTAGTATTTCTTACCTACCCTTGTTTCTCATTGAGCCACATGTCATGATTGTGTGCTCGTACATCCATATGGCCTTGCCTATATAAGAAGGCCTATATTCATTGTATTGGTTAATCTAGTTGATCATTTGCATATTGATGAGAATACAATTTGTTCTTGTCATTATTTTGTCTCTCTTTTATACTTTTCATTGTACCCTTGATCTTGGCAAAATCTCATAGTACCTAACATGGCCTTGTAGTCAAGACTCATCTTGCATTATTGGATTTTATGTATGCTCTCCCTAAGTTGCACTTAAAGAGGGTGTTGGTGTAATTAAGGTATTTTACCTTGGTTATTTCTCACATAGGTCCTAATTACACATTACTTAAGCTTACTTAGGGAATCACATAGGAGTTTGTTGGATCATATCCACTTTAGGTGGCATTATCATGTTATCATTTCCACTTTATCTAGTGTGTCCAACTTTAGTGGGTTCACTTTTCCACCTTTGGTGGGTGATCCACCTTTGTGGTGTTATCACACTATCACTTTTCCACTTACATGAGATGATAGATTTTCACTTTTTGTCTCATGTCATAATATTATGACACTTGTCACACTATTACACACATATATTCTCACCTTGGCCTATTTAACCAAGGGGTCTCCTATGTACTATCATGGAACCTAGTTTATCCATTTGTGTTGCATCATTGATAAGAATACAATATAATATTGTGTTATTATTTCTCTTTTTTATTGTGGTTTCCACCAGGCCTCTAGATCTTGGGTGGCTACCTTCATAGCCAATTCTTATAGCGTGAGAGGTAAATTGAACTAATTAAATAAAATAAGTATGAGGTGTATGTTAGACTAAATAAATAATAGAAAATATCTAATTAGGTGAGAGACAAAGTGGATTAATTAGATAATATAATAATTAATTATAAATGGTGATGAGAACATTAGTATGGAATGGACTTAAGGAGGATGATGTTAGTATGGTGTTAGGATGATTTTAGGTGTCTAAATTTTGCCTCTCTTTCAAGAACCATTGCAATCAAAAGATTTTTAGATAAAGACAATTAATGGTGTTTCAAAAAAGGCATAACATGAACACCATTGTGGGATGATGGTGGTAATTAGGATTTTATTTGATAAATTGATTGATTTGGTTGGATCAATCATATGTATTTTGTTTAGACAGTCCCAAGAATTTAAGTATGAACTAAAGATGGTGTGGGGGGATTTAAAAAGGAGAAAGGGATAAAAAAAATATTCCAAGATGGAAAGGAAGGATAAGAAAACTTTGAGGTGAGGGGTGAAGAATATGAAGATGATCACCTTTCCTATTTAGTCAGAGTAATGTTGTGGGAGTTGTAAATTGGTACATGCCAATAATTTTGAAGAAATTTATAAATATGTTGGGTAAGATAAATTTGACAAGGCATAGGATAGGTTGTATTATAATACGAGGGACCACAATAACATTGCATTTTATGCATGAAGGACTAACTCATATATAGAAGCATATGCCAATAGTAAAAATGCCCCAACACACATGAATAAGACACATCATGGTAGAATGGATAATGATGATATTCATAGAGTATGTTGTGCGTAAAAAATGAAAACACAAAAAATCAAGGAAGATGTAAAGAGAGCAAGAACAAAAATGTTAATTTCAAAACTAAGATATAGATTATTGTGCTATCAGTAGTGATGTCAAATTTTGGGAGAAATATATCACATGGGATGATATCTTTGAAAATAATTTTACCAAGAGGGAAAAGAAAGAACCTATATAGGCTGAGTGATTGTGTGTGAAATGATAGATTATTATCCTAAAATTGAATACATGGTGAGGTTTGTAAGGTACATTTATTTGTATTTTATTGCTATTAGAGATTTAAGTAAAAACAAAAAACATGCCAAGATGTCAAATGTCTTTATAAAAATTAATCAATATACTGATTCAGAGCATGATTCAAGATTCAAGATGAATCCTTGCCAAAGAAAAAAGATAACATGGGATAATAAACACTAAAAAAAGTGAGTGAAAACAATATGGAAGGGGATATAGGATCCCCTTGTTTGATTTCTCTTGAATTATTAAAAAATACTAAAGGGGTACCACTAACAAGAATCTAAAACTTTAGAGTAGAGACTATTTGGAAGATGGTATCTAAGGATCGTTGGCAATATAGCTTTATAACAGACAATGAAAGATTGTTGGCATTTCATAAGGATATTGAGAAGGTTGTTGATGACTATGGATATAATTGATTAAAGATGTTTACTATCTTGATATTATTATTTTTTCATTGATGTCAAGAAATTGATTTTCTAATTCAGTATGATGTTGCCATATCTTGAGAAGTATGTTATGAAGATTACAAAGATGTCAGTAAAAGACACAGGAAAGAATATGATGAATAAGGGGAAGAATAAGGTATTCAATGGGCAACTACTACTGAGTCAGACAATGATGAGATCATGATGTTTTAGACTATTTTAACATCATACATAAGTTGTAAAATGTAAAGGTTAATACTACACTATGTTATCAAGCAAAGAACCTAGTCAGTAAACCCTAAGGTTATCACTATCGGTTAATGAAGGCGGAATGTCTACCGAGTGAAGTTTAGTATTCACCGAGTTGTTACCGAGTTGTAACCAAGCTATAATAGAATGTATTAAATGTTTACATGCGGTATTTAATGAAGGAAGCTGATGAGCTGGAGTGGATTAAATGATTGGTGAGCCGTGAATGAAGTTTGTTAACGAATCTAAGGAAAAGGAAAGTCAGCATAAAGATCTACAGCTCAGATTGAACCACAATACCCTGGTACAAGTTCCAAGACTATTATGCAAGTTCCAAGGTGGGGTAAAATGTTTTCAGATTGAAAGATGCATTGAACCTGGACAAGATTAAAGATTTGCTGGCTATGATTGATCATGGGAAATGTGATCAAGGAGATTAAGCGGTTATCTAATTGTTTATAAATAAGAAACTGTTGATAAACAATATATGCGGGCAAGTGTAGCACAGGGATGCTACATAGTGATTACAGAGCACAGAAGCTTGAATACCTGTTAGAATAACAGAGTATAGAAGCCCAGTAGATAGACAAGATTAGTTCTATGTCTAGATTGTATTGAACAAATAGGAATCTGCTTTAGCATTTTAGATGTGAAGTTGCAGATAGATTTTTATTACTGTTATTTTGTGAAAGTGATAGAAAATCTCTTAACCGAGTGGACTTAATAGTCTTATATTTAAAACCCTCTAGCAAGGTGACATTCTAATTGAGTGTTTGAAATCCTTTAACAAGGTCACTTCTAACAAAGTGAAGATCCTAATAGATCTGAGGGAAATCCCTTAACCGGGTCACATCTAGCAATGTGTTTGTAATCTTTAACAGGATTTTCTTTTAACCGAGCATACTCTAGAAGAGTATATTTCTTAGTGGGTTTGAAATCTCATAGTGGTTTTTCCCTATTTGGGTTTCCACATTAAATCTGGTGTTATGAGGTTTATGTTGTTCATATGCTTTTGAGTTTGCATGTTTGACAGTTTTGGTTATATTACTGAAGTATATGTTACCGAGGTTGAATCTGATGTTTTTATGGATGATTAAGTTTGTATGATTCACCCCCCCCCTCTCATCTTGTTGGCTATTAGATCTGTACTTATACTAAGTATCAGAACTGTCAATTGGTATCAGAGCTTTGGACTCCGGAAGGAAAGTTTAAAGGCTCTTGAGTTAAAGATCCAAAGATGTATAAGAGGGATGCATCGAAGCTGAACAAGTCAAATTTCTCTACATGGCAGAAAAGGATGAAGCTACATCTATCAAGAGTTGGAGAATATGCTGTATACTATCCAGAGAATGCTTTTGTCACATCGAGCACCTACCCATTGAATATGGAAGAGATAAAGGAAAAGAAAGAACATATTCAAGCAATGATTGAAATAACATCTGCATTGACCGATTCAGAGTTTAATGATCTAGAAGGCTGCAATGATACAAAGGCAATGTGGGATAAGCTCATATCAGTATATGGAGGAGATGAACATGTTCAAAGAGAAAAAGTAGATAGTCTAAGAGGATAACTTGAATCTATGAGGATGAATGAAGGTGAGAACATAACTCAATACAGTACAAGACTAAAGGAGATTGTCAATCAAATCAAAGGAGCAGGTGGAACTATTGAAGAAAAGGATATAATAAGTAAATTGTTAAGAACCCTTCTACCAGCTTATGCAATCCAAGTCTCTGCAATCAATGAATTGAGGTCCGTACCTCATATGCTAGTTTCTTTAGATGCTACTATTGGTAAGCTACATGCATTTGAGTTAAGTAATTTTGATAATAGTGGATCTTCGATAAACAAAGTTGAATCTGCATTTAGTTCTTTTCATCTTGATGAATCTAATGATTACAATGAAAGAAAGTTTAAGTACTCTGAAGGAGATCACAGTGGAGCAAGTGAAAGATTTCAGAAGAACATGGAAGAAGTACACAAACTATATGAGGAAATCAAAAAGCAAGAAGAGTTTGAAGCACTATTAGCCAAAAGGTTACCGAAAGGCAAAGGTAAGTATAAAGGAAAACTACCTTTGAAATGTTTCAATTGTGATAAGATAGGACATATGGCTTCTAACTATCCTAAAAAATAATTTACTGAAAAGAGAGATTACTGAGACGATAGACAAAAAGATAATCATTACAGAGGACACCGAGACTTCAGAAGAAGAGATAGAAAGACATGCTTAATTGCTGATGAGGAATCTAACGATGATAAATCAGATGAGACTGATACAGAGGAAGTAGTTTATGTGGCTATAAAGGATGGATCAGATGAAGAAAGGTATGAAGAAAATGACCTAATATCTCAAATAAACACTAATGATTCTTGGATTATAGATAGTGGATGCTCACATCATATGACAGGAGATAAACACAAGTTTGTTATGTTAGAAGATTATGATGGAGGCTATGTTAGATTTGGTAATGATGCACCATGTCCGGTAAGAGGTAAAGGATATATAACACTTCTTGATAATGCAAGATGCAATGATGTTTATTGGGTTGAAAGTTTGAAATACAATTTGGTGAGTGTAGCACAACTAAACAACACAGTTTACCGAATAGAATTTCAGAAAGGAATTGTCAAAGTTCATGACAAGAATGGAAAGTTAGCTGCTACCGGGATACAAACAAAAGGTAACACATTTCACCTTGACTCAACTTGGAATAAGTGTTTGCGTGCAAATATTGATGATACCTGGTTATGGCATAAAAGGTTTTGTCATGTAAATTTTGATAATCTGATCAAAATAAGTAAGAAGCACAGAGTAAGAGGTCTACCGAGTCTTGAAAAACCTGAGAATGCTATGTGCTGAGGATGCCAGATGGGTAAGATGTCAAGATCAAGCTTTACAAGTAAGTCTTACACTTCTAAGGGAATTTTAGAACTAGTGCACACTGATCTTTGTGGTCCTATGAAAGTTCAAAGTTATTATGGTGATAAGTATTTCATATTATTTGTGGATGACTATTCAAGGATGATGCTAGTAATGTTTCTAAAAGAAAAATCAAAAGCTTTTGAAATGTTTAAATGGTACAAGGCAAGAGTTGAAAATGAAACAGGAAGACAACTGAAATGTCTTAGATCAGATAGAGGAGGAGAGTTCACATCTGATGAGTTCAACTTATTTTGCAATGATCATGGTATTAAAAGACAAGTCTCTGCATTGAGAACTCCATAGCAGAATGGAATAGCTGAAAGAAGAAATAGATCTATTGTGGATTGTGCTAGAACACTGATGATTGAAAAGAAGGTTCCACAAACATTTTGGAGAGAAGCAATAAGCACAACAGTTTACACCTTGAATCGAGTTCAATTGAAGAAAGGTACTTTGAAGACACCATATGAAATCTGGTATGATAAGAAACCTAATGTTAGTTATTTTAAAATCTTTGGAAGTAGATGCTATGTTCATAAAGATGATAGAAATGGCAAGTTTGATCAGAAAAGTGAAGAAGGAACATTTCTAGGTTATTCTTCTAGAAGAAAAGCATTTAAATGTTTGATCAAATCATCTAACAAAATAGTAGAAAGTGCAAATGTGAAAATTAATGAATTTGTAGAAAGAAATGATGAAGGAAAGTCCAAGGAACCAAAAGACTATGATGAATTTGTCTATGTTCAACCGAGAAGTCCTACCGAGAAGACTGTTAAAGAAAATGAAGAGAATATCCAGTTACCGAGTGATGAAGAAGATCATATAGAGCCTACTGAGCCTATATTAGCCAAGTATGTCAGAAGACATCATGTACCAAGTCAGATTATAGGAGATAAGGATGATCTAGTGTTGACAAGGAACAAACTGAGATAGAACACATGTTTGATATCTGAATTTGAACCAAGAATAGTGAAAGAGGCATTTAATAGTGAAGATTGGGTAAATGCTATGACAGAAGAGATTGATCAAATCAAGAAGAATGACACATGGACACTAATCCCAAGACCGAAGGATATAAATTTAATCGGTACCAAGTGGATTTTTAGAAACAAGCTAAATGAAAAAGGGGAGGTCATTCGAAACAAAGCAAGACTAGTTTGCAAAGGTTATGCTCAAGAAGAAGGAATTGATTATGGTGAAACTTTTGCACCTATTGCTAGACTTGAAGGAGTAAGAACATTGTTGGCCTATGCTACTTTCAAGAACTTCAAGGTATATCAAATGGATGTTAAATCTGCATTTCTGAATGAAATATTAGAAGAAGAAGTTTTCATTGAACAACCTGAAGGATTTGTTGAAGACAATAATAAAGATCAGGTATGTAAATTGAACAAAGCTTTATATGGTTTGAAACAAGCACCAAGAGCATGGTATGAAAGATTGCACTCTTATTTGATTAAGATTGGTTTTATAAGGACAAGTGAGAACAACAACATGTACATGAAGAATGATGAAAAAGGAATACTGATCTCAGCCATATTTGTTGATGATATTATATTTTGTGGAAATGACTCTTTATGCAAGAGCTTTGGAAATGAAATGAGAAAAGAATTTGAGATTTCATTAATCGGTGAGATAAAGTATTTTATAGGTTTACAGATACTGCAAATGAGAAATGAGATTTTCATTACTCAATCCAAGTACATAAAGGAAATCTTGAAGAAATTTGGAATGGAGGATTCAAAACCAGTAAGTACTCCTATGACTACCAACTGTAAATTGTCAAAAATGATGAATCTGCATCTGTTGATGAGACACTTTACCAATCCATGATTGGAAAACTACAATATGTTGTTCATAGTAGACTAGACATAGCACATGCAGTAGGTATAGTTGCAAGATTCTCTGCAGATCCTAAGGAAACACATATGACCGCAATCAAAAGAATTTTTAGATACTTGAAAGGCACTAAGGATTATGGCTTAGTATATCAGAAAGGAAATGATTTTGATTTAAATTTTTATACTGATGTTGATTGGGCATGCAATATTGATGACAGAAAAAGCACAAGTGGAGGAGCTTTCTTTTTAGGAGAAAGACTAGTGAGTTGGCTTAGCAAGAAACAAGGTTGTGTTTCACAGTCAACAGTAGAAGCTGAATACGTTGTTGAAGCACTAAATTGTACCAACATTGTGTGGATCAAACAACTATTGGAAGGTATAAATGAGAAAGTTATCAAGCTAGCAACTATATTCTGTGACAATACTAGTGCCATTAATATTTCAAAGAATCTTGTTATGCACTCTAAGACAAAGCACATCTCTATCAAATATCATTATCTTAGAGAAGAAGCTCAAGAGAAGAAAGTGGTGTTGGAGTATGTTAGCACAAAGGAGCAAATAGCAGATATCTTCACCAAACCACTACCAAAGGACACTTTTGAATATCTTAGAAGTAAGTTAGGGGTCCTACCCCTATCTTCTACTCACTGACCGAGTTCGGTGAAAGCATCAATCCGATGACTCTATCGAATATCTTTTGGGAGTTGATGCTGATTTATACACTTTAGGATGTTTTCTAAAGGTGTACATGAATTATTACAGGGAACAAGAATTGAAGACAAATGCTTTGATCGAGACTCAGTTGATACACAACAGCAGGAAATAACTTCTTACAACAAGTAATTATGTTTTAGTTCTTTACTTTTTGGCATTGTTGTCAAAGGGGGAGAAGACTTACAAAGGGGGAGAAGACTACTATAAAGAAGAGAAGACTGAGAGAAGATCTATCAGGGAAGAAGACTGAAGAAATCAAGAGAATTCTAATGTATGGGGGAGAGAATTTCAACATTTCAGAATCATAGCAATCCAAATCTTTTAAGGTCAAATCAATTGGTTTTGCCATCAATGCCAAAGGGGGAGATTGTTGGTAATATAGCATTATAACAGACAATGAAAGATTGTTGGCATTTCATAAGGATATTGAGAAGGTTGTTGATGACTATGGATATAACTGATTAAAGATGTTTACTATCTTGATATTATTATTTTGTCATTGATGTCAAGAAATTGATTTTCTAATTCAGTATGATGTTGCCATATCTTGAGAAGTATGATATGAAGATTATAAAGATGTCGGTAAAAGACACAGGAAAAAATATGATGAATAAGGGGAAGATTAAGGTATTCAATGGGCAACTACTACCGAGTTAGACAATGATGAGATCATGATGTTTTAGACTGTTTTAACATCATACATAAGTTGTAAAATGTAAAGGTTAATACTACACTATGTTATCAAGCAAAGAACCTAGTCGGTAAACCCTAAGGTTATCGCTATTGGTTAATGAAGGCGGAATGTCTAATAAGTGAAGTTTAGTATTCACCAAATTGTTATGGAGTTGTAACTGAGCCGAGCTATAATAGAATGTATTAAATGTTTACATGCGGTATTTAATGAAGGAAGCTGATGAGCTGGAGTGGATTAAATGATTGGTGAGCCATGAATGAAGTTTGTTAACGAATCTAAGGCAAAGGAAAGTCAGCATAAAGATCTACAACTCAGATTGAACCACAATACCCTGGCACAAGTTCCAAGACTATTATGCAAGTTCCAAGGCGGGGTAAAATCTGATGGCTATGATCAATCATGGGAAATGTGATCAAGGAGATTAAGTGGTTATCTAATTGTTTATAAATAGGAAACTGTTGATAAACAATGTATGTGGGCAAGTGTATGCATAGGGATGCTACATAGTGATTACTGAGCACAGAACCTTGAAGACCTGTTAGAATAACAAAGTATAGAAGCCCAACATATAGACAAGATTAGTTCTATGTCTAGATTGTATTGAACAAATAGGAATCTGCTTTAGCATTTTAGATGTGAAGTTGCAGATAGATTTTTATTACTGTTATTTTGTGAAAGTGACAAAAAATATCTTAACCAAGTGGACTTAATAGTCTTATATGTAAAACCCTCTAGCAAGGTGACATTCTGATTGAGCGTTTGAAATCCTTTAACAAGGTCACTTCTAACAAAGTGAAGATCCTAATAGATATGAGGGAAATCCCTTAACTGGGTCACATCTAGCAATGTGTTTGTAATCTTTAATAGGATTTGATTTTAACTGAGCATACTCTAGAAGAGTATATTTCTTAGTGGGTCCGAAATCCCACAGTGGTTTTTCCCTATTTGGGTTTCCACGTTAAATCTGGTGTTATGAGGTTTATGTTGTTCATATGCTTTTGAGTTTGCATGTTTGATAGTTTTGGTTATATTACTGAAGTATATGTTACCGAGGTTGAATCTGATATTTTTAGGGATGATTAAGTTTGTATGATTCACCCCCCCTTCTCATCTTGTTGGCTATTGGATCTGTGCTTATAGTAAGTATCAGAATTATCAGGTATCTAAGGATCTAGCCTTAACCCAAAACTTAGTAGTTAATTTCTACCAAAAGTACCCATTCACTCTATTATAGGTGTGTATAAGATATTAATTAAGAACAAAATTCTCCTTTTTATTGATAGATAGAAAAATATTCTCTTAGATTGTCATAACATAATCTAATATTGTTTTGTCATGCTCAAACTTACTTTGTTGAATAGAAATCAAGCTAGGAATAACCTACCTCAATCTATTAGCAACAACCTTAGAAAAGATCTTATACAACAAGTTACATAGGCTAATAGGTATGAAATCCTTGAAAGAATAAATACCTATACTTTTATGACTAAAAAACTAAAAAACTAAATTAAATCTCATGCTACCAAACAAATATTTAGTAGCAACAATCCTTTACAACTATATCGTAATAGATTTGGAAAAAATGTTGCAGAAGTCATTCAAAATAGGAGCTTTATCCCTTTCAAAGGAAGAGATCACAACTCTAATTTATTAATCCAATGTTATTTTAGAAAGTTACATATTAGCTTCATTTAAAAAGACTTTAGAGATTACCTCTAGGATCTCATTTTTACCATCCAAGTCTTCCATCATGTCACTAGAGGAGGTTTTTAATGTACTCAATAATAGCTCTCTTAATTTTTATTCCTCACAAACCCAAGAACCATTCATGTGAATTAATTTTATTCTATTAGCAAATATATTCTTGAGAGTTAAAAGATGAAAAAAATGCATGCTACAATCATCATTCTTTAGTGAAATTTCTCTAGATCTATGCTTTTAGATATTTCCTTCTTTAGATGTGAATGAATGGAGCTTAGAAAGAAGTTCATTTTACTATTTTAGCAAGTTTGATTGCATCCCCTACTATGTAACCTAGAAAAATCAAGGAAAAACCAGCAAGATTGTTAAGCTACCACAATAATAAAATCCTACAACAAATCCTAGATTACCAATGAAACAAAGTAATAGAGAAATATTAAAAATAATAAACCTCCAATTGTTGTTCCATTGTGTCCTATCACCTTTGATCTTGCTTGCTGATATTTCTCTAAGACTGCACTAGTTTTTGCTTTCAAGATGACAATAGATGAATGGAATTGTGGTATCTAAGTGTGAGATGCAAGCTAAAATGGTTATGGAAAACTATAATATGTAAACTATATGAAAATATCTAAGCCAAAGGCACATTGTGAAAATGATACAAATGCTATAAAGATAACTGGAGTTCAAGATGATGATTAGCTCCAAATTGCTAGAGAAATGCTCTTTTTATAGGTTTTCATGTACAAAATCCCATGTGGCAAAGATCAACAGTTGCGAGTGAATCTTGATAATTCAATGGCTATGAATAATTGGTTTCAATGTGAGAGAAAAAGGTGGAAAATTTTCCTCCTACACATACATGATGGAGGAAAAGGTGGAAGAGAAATTCAAGTGGCAGCTTGCTAGAGTTAGCCACAATTAGGAGCCCCAAGAATATAGGATAGTTGGAGAAGATTTAGGAAATGCAGGACAAGTGGAGTTTTGACATAGTGAAGGGAGGGAGATCCAATGAAGGGCAACCCAACCTTGCAGATTAACACATAAATCATGCAAAACATGCTAGTAGTTGGTAACAATAAGCCAAAAATAACATAAAGAACAACCGGTACATAACATAACACATAACTGGTAAATAACTTGAATAAATATTATTATAATCTAAATAATTACATATGCCACATGTTGGATTGCAGTCCATGATACAAACAATGCTTATAATACAATTATAAGATCCGCAGATCATCTCCACATCAAATCGGCCTCCAGAAACAGTCTACTGGTTCTACCCTAATCCGAACTTCAGCCAATATTGGAATCTACATCTCACTAGAAACAAAGCCAAATGCTATGAAACTCAAACATGATAAAGACAATGAACATAAGGGAATAAACCCAAAACCACAATGCTAAACACTCAAACATGAAGAAATGCCACACTCTCAAGCAATTCCACTGAAAATTGCTCAACTAGTAAGAACTAGACTGGTGCTCCTGCATCAGACTCTTGGGGTTAATTAAAAAGTGAGTCCCATCACTTGATCAGGTTTGGAGATCGGTCAGTAGGTAGTTGCAACTGCCTCGGGGGATTCGGCGATCTGATAACAGCTTTCGGTTGCCTCTCCATGATGATCTACCGATCCAAACTGCAGACTGCCTCAATCGATGATCTGTTCAAGTCTCCACCCACTAACTGCCTCAAGCTCAAGCTCTAGGATCAGCAGTCTATGTGAAAACCTTTCTCTACCTCACGTTCAATGATCTAAATAAGTCCACAAGTTGGCTCAATCTTCTCTCCAACCAACTGGTGCACAAACAACACTCTGTCCCACAACAGGTTCACAAACCAACTCTGAAACCATTTGACACAGTCAAGGGAGGGAGATCCAATGAAGGACAATCCAACCTTGTATCTTAACACATAAATCATGCAAAACATGCTGGTAATCGGTAACAAGATGCCATAAATAGCAGAAAGAAAAACTGATAACATAACATAACACATAACCGGTAAATAACTTGAATAAATCTTATTACAATCTGAATAATTACATATGCCACATGTTGGATCACAGTCCAAGATACGGACAATTCTTATAACACAATTATAAGATCCATAGATCATCTACACATCAATTCAGCCTCTAGAAATAGTTTACCAGTTCTACCCTAATTCAGACTTCATCCTTCCGACTTCAGTCTAACCTGATCAGAACCCTACCAAATCCACATCTTCGCTCGATCTCACAACTCTGTCTTCTATCTTCTAACTTCTGTCACTCCAAATGATTTGTAAACCTCCATATCTATACCGTCCACAAATAATTACAACTTAATCAAGTTGGCCCAAAGACCAACCAACTCATGAAACGTGCAACGGTAACATGGCTCAAATCATTATGAACAACTCCAAGATGCACAAAACAACGTGTGGTCCTCCGCGAACATTAGACATGGAATAAGAAACATAAATCAATGATCCAAAAGTCACGAAGATCAACTGCAACCCAATCCAACTTCACTCAACACAATGCCAGACTAAATGGTAAGAACATATCAACCAGTCAAATACTGAAATCCACATCTCACCGGAGCCAAATTATATGAAACTCGAACACGACAAAGACCACGAACATAAGGGAATAAACCCAAAAACACAACACTAAACACTCAAACATGAAGAAATGACACGCTCTCAAGCAATTCCATTGAAAACTACTCAACCGGTATGAACTAGACCGATGCTCCTGCATCAAGTTTGACTAGGATGAGGTGGACACAACCTCCTCCAAAGATTTAGGAGTAGTGGAGGGAATATAGGAAGTGGGAGTTGAGGAATTAACTATGGTTAATTTAATAAATAAGAAAAAATAATTTATTTAGCCACATAGAAATGAGATCGCAAGATAAGCTGATGTAGAAGAAAATGAGGTGAAAAAGGTGAATAATTAAATAATTATGAATTATTTAATCAAAGTGGACTTTTAGAAGAATAATTAATGATTAATTAATTAAATAATAAATATTTAATTAATAACTTGAGAAATAGAAGAAGAGGATAATGAATTAAATAGATAAACTTTTCAATCTATTTATTTAATAGAATCTTAATAGTTATTAAATAAATAATAAATATTTTTTTGATATATATCTTAGCCATTTTTGAGTGTATACATTTTGCCCTTCTTTGAGACAATGTTGGAACAAAAATGTTTCAAAGAAAAATTAAAATTAAAAATCAAGTCTCAGTTTTGCCCCTGACGCAGATAAAATTATCAATGATATGCCCCCTCGAGAGGTTGATTTGTGAAAAATTTGGATAAATTTGTATGAGCAATCAATCTCTCGAATTTTACAAAAGTTCTCAATTATTTTTAGGATTTTTTTTAATTTAATTGCCTTTTTCTTTATTAAAAATTAAATTTTCCACCATTAGATCAAAATCAGGCTATAAAAGGTAACTTGGGCCCATCTCCACCTCATTTGCACACTTGGAGGTTTTTGAAACTTGGAGAGAGAAGAGAGAAAAGTCCAGTTGAGTGCTGCCAGCTATCACAATGGTGGTCCCACTTTAAAGGCACAAATTTGAGTGCGTTAGGAGATTCCAGAGACCCCCTGATTATGGCCCACCAGTAGGTATCCAAAAAATTTGCTTTGTGAATTTTTTGATAAATTTAAGATGATTTTTTCATTGAAATAGTAAATTTATTTGAATTTTCCATTTTTTTGATTTTGTTTTAGTGCATTCAAGATTTTTTTTCACGCGTATGTGAATTTCTTTAACACTTTTATCTTTTTTTGCGCATTTGTTGCATTTTGTCACATATATGCTTATTGTTTTCTCACTTTTATAGTTTTTGCGTATTTGTTATTTTTTTTCTCGCATTTATCTGATTGTTTAGCACATATGTATGTTTTAGCGCCTTTCTCATTTTTTATTGCACATATGTAAAATATTTAGGCCCATTCAATGTTTTCAGTGCTTTTGTTAATTTTTGTAGCACATCCATTGATTGTTGTAGTACTTTCATGCATTTGAATGCAAATGTTAAATGTATTAGCGCCTTTTCTTATAACTATAGTGCTTTTGTTATCAAGACAATTTTGACAATTTGGTCAATGATTAAAAATCATGATTAATGATTTGCTAGTATGATATTTTCTCAAAGAGACCGATCTAGTATTTGATGAAGAGCTGATAGGCTAAGCAATGTAGAGTGTCTTAGAGGGTCAACAACACACCAAGGCTATGGTTTCAAACCCCAAACTCTAGGCTACACAATAGGTTACTCAACCCAAGGTTTCTACTATTTGACAATGTCTCATAGAGTGGCATTTTGAGACAACACAACAAAAGACACTCGTAAGGCTAGGGGTAGGTATTCCATATAGTCCTCAAACACAAATGGAATCAAATTAAGAAAATCCACCTTTGAAACAAACCCTTTTAGCCCATTCCACACCATTGGCTCTCTAGGGTGACTAGATTCTAATAACCTTACTGAAAGAGAATTTTGGCCATATCTTTTGAAACCCTGACCATAAACACAAAAAAATAACATTCACGAATACCCTTTTGTAATTTATTTAACATATCTCATAATTACCATATAGTGTTTTGGAGTAGCTTGACCAAAAATGAATTGATAGTGCACAACCCATATGCTTTTTAGAACAACAAACTCAGTATTTTGGGAATAAATTTTCACACAGAGGTCATAACCCATAAATTAAACAATTTTTGGATACCCATTTAGGTTTTACACAACATATGTCAAAATAAGACTATGGTGTTTTGGAGAAAAGTGTTGAAAAAATGACCGTTACAGTCCTTCAAGAGCCCTATTAGGCCTCCAAATTATGCACTAGAGACACCCCTTAGACATTCCACCAACTTTCCCACTCAACTTGGAATGAAATAAAATAGAAAAAATGAAACTATTTAACATTTTTTAAGGTCCCCTTGATTGTTTTGGTACCAAAACACTTAACTCTTCTTCAAATCCCCTTCAACCGACTTAACACATGAGGATGTTAAGCCCTCAAATGCTCAAAAATCCACTTAGGTTCTTCCTATGATATTTTTTTAAAAACCCATCTGTAAAAATACCATATCAACTATTCCACCAATTCTTAAGACAATCCTTTGATGGAATGGAGATTTCTACATTTTTCTTTGACAAAGCCCCAAAACCTAGGTTTTTCAGACCAATTTTAGTAAATCCACTTGTAGAAGGATTAAAACTCAATGAAATTGAACCAAACCAGTCCCAAATAAAAGGTAACATAGATATTTTTCCAATAATTACACTCTTATGTGTTAATTCATCCAAATAAGAAATTTATGAAGCAAAGTGCAGCGTTTTTACGGAAAATTACAGAGAAAATGATCATCAAATTGCCTTCAAACCGAGTTCTCCATACAAAATCACCATCCAACCCCTTTTTGGTCATGGGAAGGGCCTATTTTAATTAATCTAATGCCTCCCAACTGATATAACTACATTTTGAACCAACATGACTAACAAACACCAAATTACCTTCTCGAACACAAAAAGTTGCTTTTGACAATTTTTGACAATATGAGCAACTTTTGCCTAAAAATTGATCTTAGACCAAACCATGACTCAAAATAACTTAGATAAGTAAAAATAGATCCAAAAAACCATTACATACCATTAAACATCAATTTTGACCCATTGAGACCTATTTCTCACAAAATGACAACTTTTGACAATTTGACAATTTTGAGCAATATTAGCAATATGACCCTAATAGGACTTGACCTAACATCTAATGGTATAAATGACCTTATTATATCTTATATGGTCCTAAAAGACCTTATTTACAACCTTTATCCTTCATAATTTGCCTCATAGAGGCCTGATGGTGCCTTAGGTGCTCCTGCACCATATAGCCCCCCCTAGAAGAGAACTCATGTCCCATGAGGGGTTTCTTTGTTATGATCCACCTTTCTTCTCCACCTCTCCATGTATTTTTGACTATCTCTTGGCTGCAAATTTATTCAAAGGAGTCAAATACTCATGCCTAGAATTGTAGCCTTTGTGAACTCCTTGCCATGATTGGTTGCTTGTAACTAGGCCTGCTCTTGGCTTGCCATCCTTCCTTGTTGTCTTCCATGCTGGAATAATTGCATTCAAAACCTCACCTGAGTCTCCTTGAACTATTTTAATGGCAAAAACTGATTTCCTTTCAAATCTTGTTGGTTCTAGAGGACAAACAATAGTTCCCACTAGGATTGCATCTTCTCCTCTCAAACCACCTTGTGGCTGCTTGTAGAATTTCACTTTAACCTTCTCATGATCCCTCTTATGCACCACCATCTGGTCTCCATTACTCAAACCTAAAACCACATTCAAATTTTGATCTTTAGCAACCTCATTCCTTGAGGTATCTTCAACTTGCCTTGTCTCTTCTTCACTAATTTTCACAAACTCTTTCTTACCCACCAAGATGATCTTGTCTCCCTTCTTTGCTTCAGCATCCTCTTGTAATGGTGTCAACACAAAAGTTCTCCCATCCTTCTTGATGGTGTATGTGTTAGCATACCCATCATACAAATATTGTCTATCAAATTGCCATGGTGTTCCTAAAAGTAGGTGACAACAATCCATGGGAAAAATATAACACAAAACCCTATCCTTATATTCTCCAATCTAAAAATAAAAGTAAGCTTGTTCATCTACCAAAAGAGATTTATTATCACTCACCCAAGGTTCTTTGTAAGGATTTTGATGAGGAATTATTTCTAGGTTCAATTTATCCACCATTTCCCTAGACACCATATTATCTGTTGAACCAAAATCTATTACCATTTTACATACTTTACCTTTGCTTTTTCAATTGATCTTGAAGAGTTCTCTCCTTTGTGTAGTGTCCTTTTAATTAGGTTTGTTCAAGAGTATCCTCCTTAACATCAACATTTGTCCAACGTCTGAGGTAACAGTGACATGATTATGAGAGTTTACACTTTCTTCTTCATCTTCTTGTATTAGCTGAACCCTTCTTTCATTCTTTCTATCACCTCCTAATGACGAACCTTGTCTTTCTGGACACTTGAATGTTGGATGACCAATTTAATTTCAATTGTAGCACCTTCCTGTGAATATTTTAGAACTTCTACCTCCCCCAAATCCGCCCCTTGTGCCTCTAAAGCCTCATCTAAAATCAGTAACTTTCTCTTTACCTTTGCTTGTGTCTTCTTGGTCTTATTGAGTTTTTCTTGTTCCTCTTCCTCTATTGGTATTTCCTCTACTTCTTCCTTGTCTCTCTTGCCTTCTTTGAAACTTCTCCTTAGCCTTCATAGCCAACTTATAACACTCCTCTACCATTGTTGGTGTTGTGAGACTTAAGTTCATCTTGAATATTTTACCTCAGCCCATTAAGGTACCTTGCCACCTTCTCATCATCATCTTCCCCATGTGCTTCTCTTATATATAACTTGTGAAATTGCTCAGTGTATTCTTGCACATCCCTATCTTTTTATTTCAGATTTTGGAGCCTCTTGTATAGCTGAACATTGTAGTCATTAGGCAGTTCCATGAAGTTATTTTTGGTTTGTCCTTCTTCCACCTATCAGCTTGCACACAATCCCACCATAACAAAGCATGACCCTTCAATCTTGATTTGGCCACCTTAACCTTCTGATTTTATTCCACTTCCTCACAAGTAATTTTATGGAGCTCCAATCCAATTAATGATATTTTCACCATCCAGTTTATCACCATACATTGGTAGATTTGCCTTAGCTTTGTGGTCACCTGCCTTCACTACCTTCAGGAGCCTAACTATCCTTGCTTCCAGGGGATCCAAGTCTACCTATTGTGGGGCTTCATTTTAATTCTCTTCTCCTTCTTGATCACTCTCAAATTCATTGGTTCTTCTTCTCCTATCTCTGGCTTCGAAGGATGCAACCTTCTCTTTCAGGGATTTCAATTCCCGAGCAACCGTTGATCCTCTTTTTGGAGGCATCTTGACTTCAACTACAAAAACTCCCTTCTCTCAAATTCAAAGAAACTAATCCCTTTATCTAGTACCACTTTTATGTGGAGTTTCTAATAGGGTCTACAACACACCAAGTCTATGTTTTCAAACCCCAAACTCTAGGCTACACAATAGGTTACTCAACCCAAGGTTTCCACTATTTGACAATGTCTCATAAAGTGGCATTTTGAGACAACATAAAAAAGACATGTGTAAGGATGGGGGTATTAATTACAACCCAAATGGACTCAAATCAAGAAAATCCACCTTTGAAACAAATCCTTTTAGACCATTCCAGACCATTGGCTCTCTAGGGTGACTAGATTCTAGTAGCCTTACTCAGAGAGAATTTTGGCCATATCTTTTGACACACTGACCATAGACACAAAAAAAGAACATTCCTAGATACCCTTTTGTAATTTATTTAATATATCTCTAAATGACCATAGAGTGTTTTGTAGCAGCTTGACCAAAAATGAACTGATAATGCACAATCCATGTGCTTTTTAGAACATCAAACTCAGTATTTTGGGCATAAATTTTCACACAAAGGCCATAACCCATAAATAAAACAATTTTTGGATACCCATTTCTGTTTTACCCAACATATGTCAAAATGAGACTATGGTGTTTGGAGCAAAGAGTTGAAAAATTGACCGTTACAGTCCTTGAAGAGCCCTATTAGGCCTTCAAATGCACTAGAGACAGCCCTTAGACACTCCACCAAATTTCCCACTCAACTTGGAATTAAATAAAATATAAAATAGGAATGGATTTAACAGGTTTTAAGGTTCCCTTGACTGTTTTGGTACCAAAACACTTAACTCTTCTTCAAATCCCCTTCAAACGGCTTAACACATGAGGATCTTAAGCCCACAAATGTTCAAAACTCCACTTAGGTTCTTCCTCTACAAAAAATATTTAAAAAAAATATATAATACTACCATATCCACCATTCCACCAAGTCTTAAGGCAAGCCATTGATGGAATGGAGAGTTCTACATTTTTCTTTGACAAAGCCCCAAAACCTAGGTTTTCAGACCAATTTTGGTAAATTTGCTTGTAGAAGGATCAAAACTCAATTAAATTGAACCAAAACGGTCCCAAATGAAAGGTAAAATAGATATATTTCCAAAAATTCCACTCTTACATGTTAATTCATACAAATAAGAAAGTTATGAAGCAAAGTGCATCATTTTTACAGAAAATTATAGAGAAAATGATCATCAAATTGCCTTCAAACTAAGTTCTCCGTAGAAAATCACCATCCAACCTGTTTTTGGTCATGGGAAGGGCTTATTTTAATTCCTCCAAGGCCTCTTAACTGATATAACCACCTTTTGAACTAAAATGACTAACAAACACCTAATTACCTTCTCAAACACAAAAAGTTGCTTTTGACAATTTTTGATAATATGAGCAACTTTTGCCTAAAGCTTGATCCTAGATCAAGCCATGACTCATACTCACTTAGATAATTCCAAATAGATAAAAAAAATCCTTACATACCATTAAACATCAATTTTGACCCATTGAGACCTATTTCTCACAAAATGACAACTTTTGACAATTTGACAATTTTGGAGCAATATTAACAATATGACCTTAATAGGACTTGACCTAACATACAATGGTCTCATTGAACTTATTACATCTCATATGGTCCTAAAAGACCTTATTTACAACCTTTATCCTTCAAAACACAAAAACTTCATAATTTTCCTCATAGAGGCTCAGTGGTGCCTTGGGTGCTCCTGCACCACTAAGAAATTGTTTGCCATTAATAGTTTGATTGATTGATAAATGACTAACTTAGATAACAATGTGTTTTTTTTTGGAGGATTTGGATGTCCTCTAGTGTCGAGAGAGATTCCATCCATGAGAGATTTGATTGCAGATTTAGATGCTGAGGCCATTATGCATATAGATGCTTGTGGATTGAGACACCTCCTATATATGCCTAAGATCAGGACAAATAGGGTGTAACTGACAACAATCATAGAGAGGTAGTATAGTGAATGGAACTCTTTTCACCTTCCCACTGGAGAGATCAGTGTGACTTTAGAGGATGTGTATAGGATGTGTCTAGTATGATCATCATGAGATGGGTGGGATAGCATCTTTGAGGACAATTTTTGGTGATGAGAGTATTGATGGTTCCGAGGTTCGATGGGAGGACATTCTGATGTACTATGAGCCTCTACCTTCCATATTGGTTGGTTTGATTAGAGGATTTATCTATCCTGATAGGAGATCACGTGGTATTTCAATTTCTTGGGATCACATTCTACTACAAATTTTGTAGCACAAGACATGATATGCTTGGGGAGTTTGTATGCTAAAACATTTATACCATGATCTACATCAGGTGTTCTATGATGGTGCTACTAGCTTGGCTTCAAGAGTTACACTATTACAGATATGGTGCTGGGAACACATAGCTATCACATGACCTATCTACGATTGGGTCCTAGGAGATGAACAACCTTCCATTTACTTGTATCGAGGTGTCATTACCCATTCCAAGTTGGGTAAGCTTGAGTATTGGAGATATATGTTGTATACTATGGATTTTGTTGTGTGGTGACCATATGTCACTTGTGAGCCATGGATGGATGATGCTAGAGTGCTTACAGTTATTTTTCACAGTCGATACCTCATCGGTAGGACCCCTTACATTATTGAGTGGTAGTAGGTCGATTGTATTTACAGGAAGTTTGGGAGGATTCAAGGTATGCCATAGGGAGTTGCCTTGTATACTCAAACATACAAGGACATATCAGAGTGGGGGCCACCACTATCTTTCCATATTGCCTATACAGAGTTTATTTCCTTGCCTCATACTGCATATGATCTATGACCACACATATTGGATGCTACTATGATAGAGGAGTATGCTCGGTATTTCATAGAGCATCCTTTCCCTAGACTGGCTGATTTTTTGAGTCTCATTATTACTTTGATATTAGATATATTTTTGGAAACTTGATACATAGATGAGCCTTCCACCTTAATCTACCACCAATAGTCGATTATACTTTCTAAATTTGGATGACGAGTCCACATTTTCTCAAATTTAAATATGATTTTTTTCTTCTCCCCTATTCTATTAGCACAAAAGGTTATAAGGAAATGATCTAATCTAAGCCTTGTAAGGGAAGAAAAAGAGAAGTAATAAGAAGGTAGTGAATCAAAGGAATTTGAGGCATGGTCAAGTATCACTTGAATAATGGAATCTCTAGCTCTTATTGGACCAAGTGAAGTTAGCCCCCCTATAGGTCTAGATCAACCAATGCTTGATCATCAACAAAGTTCAACATGTTAGTCCTACTATCCAAAGAAAATTGAGATCCTCTCACTTTTTCATTAACCTTTACAAGGGATATTGAAATCCATTAAAACCAACCATTTTCTACTAGAGTGGACAATTTTGAACAATCTTAGGCTATTTCCCAATTTCTTCCTAACACACTTAATATTTAGAGCATAGATTTCAGAAGCAATCCAAGAGGTAGCATCCTTGATATGGAGAACTGAGTAGCAGTATAATATGAATCTTCATATAGAGAAACACCCTTAACCACTCTTGGGTTATAGAATATGGATAAACCTCAAAAAATCCTATCAACCCATAAAAGTCATTTTCATTAAATTTTTTATTTCTTTAGCTTGCTTAATTTATCAATTTGCATCTTAATTTCTTATATCAATACGCAATATAGTTTGTGCTCTCAAATGAGGTTAATCGAGACATCTTTCTTGTAAATATTATTAATCCTCTTGATATTCCATAAAATGATCTTCATTACTTAGAAGAAGGTATGCTCTTATAGCACATACCCATGATGGTCTTCTATACTTCATTAGTGATGTCCCTCTTATTGTCTCTTTTTCTATTTACTTTGGAAGTAATTTATTCAAAGACCTTAGGGTCTAAACCATAAAATATTTCTTTCCTATTTCTAGTGCTCATCCTTTGACCCCCTCCTAAAGAAGGTGAATCCTATTATTATACTTTTTTCTTTATCACAAAATAATGACTTTCTTGCTTCTTAGACAGATCCATTATCAATCTTATCTACTTTATGCCCTCATCATTTTTCTTTTGGTACTATGGGTGTTAATAAATTTCTTGAGCAATCCACTTTTGGACTAACAACATACAATTTAGACTAACCATCCATTTATAAACAAAAAAGTATAAAATGGATCAATAATTAGTTGGTTACTATAGACACCTGAAATTGTCTTGACACCTGCAAACGACATTTTATTGACTTTCCTCTTTATTAATTAATTAATTTTTATTATTTAATTAGACTAATGTCATTATTCTATTTCTAATTCAAAAATCTTAATATCCCTCCCTTCATTATTCATTAAATAATTTTAACATCTTCTACTATTAATGGAGTAATTTTTATTATTTAATTAATCTTCTCTTGCACAAATAATTAAAAAATATTAATTATTTAATTTTTTTATCACTTTCCCATAATTAAATAATTATCTTAATTATTTAATTTGCTAACTAAATATCTCTTATAATTAAATAAATTCTTTAATTTATTTAATTATTCACTTTTCTTGATTTTTCCTAAAAATAAATAAAATTATTATTTTATTGATTTAATTCTTCTTATGCACGTATTTAAATAATTTTCATTATTTAAATATGAATTAACTCCATGTTTTAACTGACAATCACTTCAATTTCTTTGATCAATCAGTCTTCTTCAATTGATCAATCAACCCTCTTAACAAATTCATCACTCCACTTAATAGATCAATCAAGTCACTTAACTGATCAATCAATTCCAATGATGATATTAGTTGACCCACAATCAATTCCTCTCAATAAATCTCAATAATTGATCATAGAACCTTCTCCTT